>NW_025423342.1:393764-585248 GCF_020497125.1 Mauremys mutica | reverse complement strand
TCGAAGGTGTGCAATAAAATTCTGCCTCCTTAAGCTCGTGTTTTCCATGCCTAGAATTCAACTCCCACCAGATGGATCAGACTGAACAGGTTTCAAACCTCCAGGAGGCTCTTACCTTCTAAACAGGGATGGCTGTTTTCTAGTAAAATCACCGAAAGGGAAGGAGAAAACTCGAAAGAGGTTCCTCCTGGCGCACACGTCCATGAACCCGAATACTCCCTCAGTCCTCAAAGAGAGACCTGGAGAAGGAGACTTGCTGCAGCAAAGCCACAGGGGTCTCTGAGGTTTCCCTGGCTCCTCGCCCCTTTCCTGCCTGGCTGATGTCAGCATCTCTCTGTGAGGTCACCACCTCCCCACCACCTTGGACCAATAGTCTGAGGTCCTGCAAAAGACCTTTGTGATGTCACTGCCACACCCCTCCCTTGCTGTGCCAATGTCCTGCCCCGGCCAGGCACTTTGGAGGTTTGAGCTACTCCCTGTGGATCACCCCACTCAAGGAGCTTTTCTGCAGAGCATCCTCAGATGTCTGAGCACACGAGTGCCATGGCAACGAACTGACACACGTGACACCAAAATGAGATCATTAATATACTAACCTAGAGGAGAAGGACACTGCAGCATTAGTAGGGGAGAACCCCCTACTGAACATGCATTACACCTAGCAGCGTCAGCAGAACATATCGGCTACACAAGTAAAGAAAGGGATTTGCACGTGGCTGCAGACCAGTGGCTCCCAACACGGTGCCCGCGAGCGCCATGGCGCCCGCCGGGGCATTTATCTGCACCCACCTACTGCCCAGCAGGGGAGAGAAGCTGTGGCCCTGTGCCTGACGGGGACAGAGAACTCAGGCTGCAGGCGCCGGTGCTCTCTGTCCCTGGCAGTCGCGGGGCTGCAGCTTCTCTCCAGCTTCTCCGGGGCTGCAGCCTGCGGGCACCGGTGCTCTCTGTCCCGGGCAGGCACGGGACTGCAGCTTCTCTTCGGCTTCTCCGGGGCTGCGGGCACCGGTGCTCTCCGTCCCTGGCAGGCACAGGGCTGCAGCTTCTCTCGGGCTGCAGCCTGCGGGCGCCGGTGCTCTCTGTCCCTGGCAGGCGCGGGGCTGCAGCTTCTCTCCGGCTTCTCCGGGGCTGCAGGCTGCGGGCACTGGTGCTCTCTGTCCCTGGCAGGCGCGGGGCTGCAGGTTTTCTCCAGCTTCTCCGGGGCTGCAGGCGCCGGTGCTCTCTGTCCCTGGCAGGCGCGGGGCTGCAGCTTCTCTCGGGCTGCAGCCTGCAGGCGCCGGTGCTCTCTGTCCCTGGCAGGCGCGGGGCTGCAGCTTCTCTCCGGCTTCTCCGGGGCTGCGGGCACCGGTGCGCTCTGTCCCTGGCAGGCGCGGGGCTGCAGCTTCTCTCCGGCTTCTCCGGGACTGCAGGCTGCGGGCGCCGGTGCTCTCTGTCCCTGGCAGGCGCGGGGCTGCAGCTTTTCTCCAGCTTCTCCGGGGCTGCAGCCTGCGGGCGCCGGTGCTCTCTGTCCCTGGCAGGCGCGGGGCTGCAGCTTTTCTCCGGGGCTGCGGGCACCGGTGCGCTCTGTCCCTGGCAGGCGCGGGGCTGCAGCTTCTCTCCAGCTTCTCCGGGGCTGGAGGCTGCGGGCACCGGTGCTCTCTGTCCCTGGCAGGCGCGGGGCTGCAGCTTCTCTCCGTCTTCTCCAGGGCTGCAGGCTGCGGGTGCCGGCGTTCGAAGCAGGCTGCGGGTGCCGGCGGGTGCCGGCGTTCGAAGCTGGAGAGAAGCTGCAGCCCAGCCCCGGCCGGGAACAGAGAACTCTGGGGCTGCAGGCTTCAGTCTATGTTAAAGGAAGGATAATAAATATATTTGGACCAGCAGTTCAACAATGTTTTACTTTTTTAAAAATAAAGAAGATGAAAACTTTATGATATTTATTTTGTAAAATGTTTTGTAGATAAAAAAGAACAAATTCACATGGGAAGGTGAAAGAGTAATTGCTGAATAATTTAGTTAATACCTTTTACATGTAAAATTACCATTTTTATCTTATGGATTAATATATTATGTAATATTAAATGACTTTTTTTGTATATTTAATGTACAAACAGAAAATAAGCCTTGAAAAATGGTAGGCTCCACTCACTGCACAGCTGCCAGCAGAAAAGCGAACGTGTTCAGATCCATAAGGAATGGGATGGAGAATAACACGGAACGTTTGTATATAAATCACGGGGGCAGCCTCGAATATCCTGGGCTCACCATGGCTACTACAGCACCGCACACAGGATATTTTAAATCTATCCTTGAGAACTGGGGAAGAAATAGGTCTAAAAAGAAATATTTGATAATGAGAGAAAAGCACCTGGTTCTGAAGAGATTTTATACAAAGTAAGTGACAGTAGTTGGACAGTGTGACGGGATTATATATGGAAGTTCCATAAACAGACAGTAATAATTCCCCCGCCATGCCCCCACCCTTCACATGGGCAGCAGGGAGCCCTGTGGGGAGGTGCTTTAAGAGGGTACGTGAGGGGAGTATGGAGCAGGAAAACTCCCTGGCAGTGGGGAGGAGGCAGCAGCAGGGCGGGGGGTGACTGGCAGCTGAGGGGCGCTGGGCGGGGGGGCAGCAGCAGGGCGGGCGGGTGACTGGCAGCTGGGGGGGCGCTGGGCAGGGGGGGCAGCAGCAGCGGGGGGGGGCGGGTGACTGGCAGGGGGGGGGCGCCGGGCAGGGGGGGCAGCAGCAGCGGGGGGGGGCGGGTGACTGGCAGCTGGGGGGGGCGCTGGGCAGGGGGGGCAGCAGCGGGGGGGGGGGGGCGCTGGCACAGCAGCAGGACCAGGCCGGTGGAACCTGGGGCCGGACAGTCTCCGGGGGGCACTTTCCCCTCCGGTCCCTTCCGGCCTCGCTGCGGGCAGAGCCCGGCCCCGCCTCCCCCCACAGGCCGCCGCGTCTCGGGCCCCGCGAGCTGCTCCCGGGGTCTCGGGCTCTGGCGCGAGGGGGACGCGCCCGGCCGCGGGCAGGGACCGGCACACGGGGAGGGGGCGGGGCCGGGGGGCTCAGGGCGGGGCCGCTGCTCCTGGGGCGGGGCGGGTCTGAGAGGCGCCGGCTGGGGGCGGGGTCTCTGCGAGGGGCGGGGATGAGATGGGGCCTCCCTTACCTGGGCTGCGGAGGGCGGAAGCGCCCCCGGGGCAGGCTGGGAGATGTAGTTTCTGACTCTCCCGGAAGCGGAAGTGACGTCGGCAGAGGAGCCGGAGCCGGAGCCGGAGCCGGGCTGGAAAGGGGTGTGGGCCGCTGCGGCTCTGCCTGGCTCGCGCGGGGCCGTTGGAGCCTCTCCCGGGCGGTTGGAGGGTTGGTGCCGGTGGGGCTCTGGGCATGCGCAGATCGCGGCGGGAGAGCCCTTCATTAACGCCCCCCCCCCGTGCCCGGCCCCGCTGGAGCCGCCCTGGAGCTGCCCCGGGCTCCGCCCGCCCCGCTGCGGAGCTGCAGCCTCCAGGCCCCGGAGCGAGCCCCGGGGGCTGGGCCGGGCGGTGACTCTGCCCCAGTGCCCGGGGGGGACCCGGCATCTCGCAGCGCCGGGATCTGCTCCCGGGGGGGGGGCCGCGCCCGCGGGGGGCTCGGAGCTGCTGCCCCCGCAGGAGCCCAGCGCCCCCCGGGCCCGGCCAGGCTCTGCCCTGGGGCCCCGCGGGGGGTGGTGGGGGGAGGGGCCCGGCCCCACTGGGGTCCCTGCGTGGGGCCGGGCGGGGCTGGGGGGGGAGGGGCGGGCGGGAAATGTCGGTGCAGCCCGGACATGGCCGGGGGGGGGGGGGCAGGTGACCCCCCACGAGCGGGCCGAGAAAGGGGGGGGCTGAGATCCCCTCGGATTTACCGCTGCCCCTCCCGTGGGGACCCCCCTCCTCCCCCGTCCTGCCCCCTTTCTCCCTAGAGAGCCAGGAGCAGCGCCCAGGGTGACTCCCCCTCCCCAAACCCCTGAGAAGTTCCCTGTCCCCCCCCCCCCCGATTGTGCCCCATTTTCTCTCCCCTTCGCCAGTGGCCAGTTCAGGTCTCAGGTTTGGGGGTTTCCCCCATTTCCACCTGCCGGGATTTGTCCTTGTGCGGGTGGGAAATGGTTCCCCCGAGGGATTCCTGAGCTGGGCAGAGGGTGAATGGGCAGAGGCTGGGGGGGCCCTGAGACAGGGACACCTCTGGGCTGGGCTGGGGGGGCCACTCTCTGCTGGCAACGGGGCCTGGGAAGGGCCAGGAAGGGGAGGGAGGAGCAAGTGTCCCCCCAGGAGACGGCCCAGCCCCAGGTTTCCCAGTCCCAGCTACCCCCCCATCACCTGCTAGTCACATTCCCAGACCCCATTGTGAGCCCCTCCCCACAGCCAGCGACCTTCTGGCTCCAGCCCCACTCCTGTCCCCTGTGAAAGACACATCACCCAGGGTTCTGCTGGCCATGTGAGTGTGAGACCAGAAGAATCCCTCCCATTCTGTTGTTGCTTCAATATCGCTGTGTAATCCTCTCCAATTTCCCATTTTTTCTCTTAAATGGTTGAATGGTGACAAAAATCTATCCCCATGTTGATGTTTGTCCCTTATATTGGCAAATATATTGTTTGTGCCCCATTTTTCTCCTAAGTTCTGAAATACTGATATCAAATTCTTTAAAATCTTCCCACTTTTCTCTCCAGGTGTGTGACTGAGATCAGGGCTCTTATCGTACTGAGCATGGCCCTGTTCTGACAGCTGCTGCAGAGACCCCAACTGAGATCTGGGCCCTGTTCTGCCAGGCACTGAAGAGACCCCAGGTGAGATCAGACCCCACTGTTGTGCCAGGCAAAACTGAGACCTGGACTGAGATCACGCCCCCTCCCCCCCCCCCCCCTTGTGCCAGGCAGCGAACGACTGTGACCCAAACCACTGCCTCCATTGTGCTGGGCACTTCAGAGACCTCGACTGAGATCTGTGTCCCTGTTGAGCCTGGCACTGCACTGACTCCAACCCAGATCACTGTACTGGGCACTGCACAGACCCTGACAGAGATCCTGCCCCCACATTTTGCCAGTTGCTGCAGGGACCCTAAACAAACTCAGGGATCCTGTAATGCCGGGAGTTGCAGAGATCCCGACTGAGGTCAGGCCCCTGTTGCGCAGGGCTCTGCACAGACACCGAGATCACGGTTCCCATTGTGACAGGTGCTGAACAGACACCAAGGGTATCTCTACCCTGCCATTAAAAACCCCCAGCTGGCCCATGCCAGGTGACTCAGCCTCACCAGGCTCAGGCGAAGGGGCTGTTTAATTGTAGTGTAGATGTCTGGGCTCGGGCTGGGGCCAGGCTGTAGGACCCTGCGAGGTGGGAGGGTGCCAGACCTTGGGCTGCAGCCCCAGCCGGAACATCGACACCACAATTAAACAGCCCCACAGCCTGAGCCGTGTGAGCCCAAGTCAGTGGGCACGGGCCAGCCGCTGGTGTCTAACAAGTTTTCATGGAGAATTTGGGGCAAAACTGGGAACTGAACCCAGATTGTTTGAATTCTTGCCTCTCCCCTTAACCCCAGGCCCAGCGTGTGTGTGCAGCGTTGTTTTGGTCTGTGTTTGCCTTGCATTGGCTTCCAAGGGAGACTGTGGAATTTCCTTCACTGGAGGTTTTTAAGACCTGGTTAGAGATACACCAGTCTGGGAATGTCTAGGGATACTTGGTCCTGCCTCAGCACAGGAGGCTGGAGGAGACGCCCTCTCAAGATCCCTTCTAGGCCTACACTGAAATAATTCTCTTTTGTGCTGTGTCCTGTTCTATGCTGAGCTGTTTTGCATGGTGCCATTTGGAACTGTGATCGCACCATGTTGTGGAGCAGTTTACGGTGAATTGTTTTGCCTCAGCATGTTTGGTGCCTGTGTTGTGCTGGTTTGAGATGAGCTCTTTTTTTTTTCCATTGTGTAATATTGTCCTAGGGTGTGTTAGTTTGCATCGTGTTTTCTTTTCCTCTGTATTGTCATTTTATGCTGTGGCTTTTGTTGTTTATTTTTTCTTTTTCTTTTTTTTCTGAGTTTCCTGACATTATGTTGTGGTGGGTTTTACTCTGGATGTTGTGTTTTGTACGTATATATTGCATGGCATCCTAGAAATGTAGTGCTGGACAGAACCTCAAGATGTCATCAAGTCCAGCTGTCTCTGCCGAGGCAGCACCAAGTATATGTAGATTGTCTCTGACAGAGCTTTGTCCTATTTGTTCTTAAAAACTTCCAGGGAAAGAGACTCCCCAGCCTCCCTTGTAAGACTATTCCAGAGCTGACCTGCCTTAGCTCTGGGGACACCCACACAGACTGTAGTGGTGAGCAGCTCTGGAGAGAGGAGACCCTGGTGAGTGGGCAGCTGGGGAAAGAGACTAAAGTTGGGAGGAGAAACATTGACGTGTCCACAGACAGCCCAGGCTGTCTGTGACCGAGCTAGAAATAGGTTCTAGTGCGACCGTACTGCTGTTTTGGGCACTGAAGGTCTCTGCCACCCTGGTGTTTTAGGCACTGGTGCAAACCCTTAGTGTAGACAGAAGTTACACTAGTGCACTCTGATTGGTACTGGTGCACCATGTCCCAGTTTGAAGGTTTGAGGTGGTGGGGGCAGGGGGAAGTGACCTCACAGAGGCCTGGGGCTGGCTGAACAGTGCAGCTGGTAAGGGAGGGGCAGCAGTGAGTGCTGGAGGTATGAGCCAGGAGCACAGCCCCACAGGGCTGGACACTGACTTCTCCTGACCCAGGGGACACCCCCCCAGCGAGGTGGTTTGTCCACGGATGCACAGGCTGTCTTGGCAGGGCAGCTCAGCTGCAGTCCCTGCACACCTCTTCCTGCAGCGTAATACAGTGTGCTCGGGGGACCTTTCCAAGCTGCGGGTGACGGGGCTCTGGAGTTAACAGGGTCTGTTCCTGGCTCTGTCACAGACCTGTTCAGTGACCGTGGGGAAGTCACAGCCCCTCTCTCTGTAACGCTGTCCCCAGTGACTCGACAGCACGAGCACCAGCCTCCGGCAGACTGGTGAGCAGCAGGGAACAAACCCAAAATTGGGTGTGAGGTCTGTATGGAGATTTCACCAACCAAGTATCCAGTGTAAACGCTTCAGGCTCTGTAACAGCATCAACATGGAATCACAGACAGTCCCCTTGGGTGATCCCATATATCTCACCACGCAGGTGAGCCAACCTGTGTGACAGATGGTCCCTTACTCCAGGGGTTCTCAACCTTTTTCTTTCTGAGCCCTCCCCCCACATATGCTATAAAAACTCCATGGCCCACATGGGCCTCAGTATCCAGTTTTCTGCATATAAAAGCCAGGGCTGGCGTTAGGGGGCAGCAAGCAGGGCAACTGCCTGGGGCCTCATGCCACAGGGGCCCCCACAAAGCTACATTGCTCAGGCTTTGGCTTCAGTCTCAGGTGGTGGGGCTCAGGGCCATGGACTTCAGCCCCATGCGCTGGGACTTCAGCTTTCTGCCCTGGGCCTCAGCGAGTCTAATGCCGGCCTTGCTTGGCAGCCCCCTGAAAGCTGTTCCCGGCCCCCCGGGGGCCCCAGACCCCTGGTTGAGAACCACTGCCTTACCCTACGAATCACAGCAATGTTCAAGTTACTGCCAGTCCCAAAGGACCAGTCACTTCCTTAGGTCAATTGAATCTGAGATCTCACAAGAAAGACAACACTTGTAGCCAGTCCTGTCATAACCTGTATTAAGACTTATTTAAAACCAGAGTTGTTTAAAAAGTTAAGGCAGGTTAAAGCAGATGCAGACGAGTTACAGTCTTAAATTTCAAAAGGTAACAGAAGCTTCTATAATAAGCAAGTTCTACATAGCCTGGGTTAGTCCTAAAGAATAAGAAGCTGGGGATCTCTTGCTTATGCCTAGAAACTTTGCCCCCCAGAGTCCAAGCAGCATACAGATCATCAGTTCCTTCTGTATGGGGGTTTTTACCCCCTTCCTGCCATGTGCTCTGAGCTGCAAACTCAGCCAGAGGGAAGTGAAGAGCACAACAACAGTCTTGTGTCGTCTTTAACATCCCATAATAGTCTATCTGGTGTTGATGAACCTTTCCTGCCAGGCAGGGTGTAATGCATTCGGTTGCTAGTCAGCACTTCACCTAGGTAAAGTCTCTCTCCTGTCTGGTGATTTACAGAGGCTCACAATGCAGCTAGTCAGATATTAAGCCTGGCAGCAAATCACACGCATTCAGTAAAGTCTAAACATGTTCTTATAATGCTAATACCTCTTTTAACAATACTAACACAGGTGAGTCAGACTGATTCCACTGTGTGTTTGTCCCTGTTCAGTGAAGACATGGGGGCTTTTGCAAGAGCTAACACCTCATCTGCCAGTGTCACAGGCAGGCTGGGTAGGGATGGTGTCTCTAGCCTCTGTTTGCCAGAAGCTGGGAATGGGCGACAGGGGATGGATCATTTGATGGTTACCTGTTCTGTTAGTTCCCTCTGGGGCACCTGGCACTGGCCACTGAGCTAGACGGACCATTGCTCTGATGCAGTGGGCCGCTCTTATGTTCACAGTCTGTGTGAGGAGTATCTACTCACTTGGACTCACTGGGGAGCCACAGAAAGGAACAATATGTGCTGAGGCAAGAAGGCCCAGTCTCAGAGCTCCCGTGGTCACGCTTCCCAAAGGCTAAAACTAGGCCCAGCCCATGAAGGGGGCTCTGCCAGGAGAGACTGGATAAAGGCTGGAGCATCAAACAGCTTTGTAAACCTGAGAGAGCTGCCTTGGGGACAGTGACAGGGAGAATCCCCAGAGTGACTCCTTTGATTCTGCTCTTCTCTGGCCTTTGGTTCTTAGAATCACAGAACTGGAAGGGACCTTGAGAGGTCGTCTAGTAAGAACCTTTTGTGTACTTGCAAACTGTGATCGTGTCCCCTCTCAGTTTTCTCTTCTCCAGACTAAACAAACACAATTTTTTCAATCTTCCCTCATAGGCCATGTTTTCTAGACCTTTAATCATTTTTGTTGCTCTTCTCTGGACTTTCTCCAATTTGTCCACATCTTTCCTGAAATGTGGCACCTAGAACTGGACACGCTACTGCAGTTGAGGCCTAATCAGTGCGGAGTGGAGCGGAAGAATTACTCCTCGTCTCTTGCTTTTTTCGGAACAGTGTAACACTGTTGACGCATATTTAGCTTATGATGCACTGTGACCCCCAGATCCCTTTCCGCAGTTCTCCTTCCTAGGCAGTCATTTCCCATTTTGTGTGTGTGCAACTGCTTGTTCCTTCCTAAGTGGAGTACTTGGGATTTGTCCTTATTGAATTTCATCCTATTTACTTCAGACCATTTCTCCAGTTTGTCCAGATAATTTTGAATTTTAATCCTATCCTCCAAAGCACTTGCAACCCCTCCCAGCTTGGTATTGTCCACAAACATAAGTGTAACAGAGAGACTCTGCTGCTGGGAGGGTTTCACCATGTGTCAGAGGGTTACACCCTGGTGGGAGGGGGCTAGGCCTGTACTGGGATACGGTCACTCTGTGCTCCACAGTGTGGCAGAACCTGGAATGTCCATTAGCAGGGGAAAATCCTAGGGGGAATCGGCTTGTGGAATGGACAAAAACCCCACCTGAATTCTCTCACATTGCCCTTCTCGCCCTGGCAGGTTACAGAATAACGTCCACGTTTCGCTCCAGGTCATCCCTTCCTCCCAGGGGGAAGGAAATGGCTGCACTGGAGCTGGCTCAGGTAAGGGATTCTCAGGGAGCTGGTGGTGGGTTCTGCTTGGAGGGAGAGGAGCAGTAAATGCATAGGAGGGTGGGAGCTGCTCGAGGTGGTGGGAGGCAGGAAATATCTAGGGTGGAGAAAGGGAGGGGACAAGATGTGACAAAGCTTCTGAGACTTGTGTAATGTAGGGTGTGATGGGTTGTCACCCCCGGGGTGCACTGTGGGGGGCTTCTGGGAACCACTGTGGCCTCTAACCCTCAAGCTGGGCTGGCCCTTTTCACGCTGCTTTGCTGGAGATTCAGCCAGCCTCTCCAGGCCCTGTTATCACCCAACACGACAGCAGGTGGCACCATGCACCCAGCTAAGCTACCTGAGTGCTTTACCTAAGGCACTCAAGGACAGAGAAGACAACAGCCAATTTCCCAGCGGTAAGTGATAGCAAAGCGATCAAAGCAGATTACTTAGGCTTAGTTTGAGTTTTTGGTTATTTGCTAACATACTAGATGGATAGAATTTGAACTAGCAATTTCTCACCCTGACTGATGCTACAAGCAGTCCCCCAAGTTTCCATATACAAGCTTGAAATCCCTTTACCCTGGGACCAACACTTCCCCCAGTTCAGTCTTTGTTCCTCAGGTGGAGAAAGTGAATAAGGAAAAGTTATTTACTTGTTCACGTAATATAAGAACTAGGGGCCACCAAATGAAATTAATGGGCGGCAGGTTTAAAACAAATAAAAGGAAGTTCTTCTTCACACAGCGCACAGTCAACTTGTGGAGATTCTGAAGGCTAGGACTATAACAGAGTTTAAAAGAGAACTGGATAAATTCATGGAGGTTAAGTCCATAAATGGCTATTAGCCAGGATGGGTAAGGAATGGTGTCCCTAGCCTCTGTTTGTTAGTGGGTGGCGATAGATGGCAGGAGAGAGATCGCTTGATCATTGCCTGTTAGGTTCACTCTCTCTGGGGCACCTGGCATTGGTCACTGTCAGTAGACAGAATACTGGGTTGGATGGACCTTTGGTCTGACCCAGTATGGCCATTCTTATTCATAGATCCATAGATTCTAGGTCTGGCAGGGACCTCGAGAGGTCATCGAGTCCAGTCCCCTATCCTCGTGGCAGGGCCAAATACTGTGTAGACCATCCCTGATAGACATTTATGTAACCTACTCTTAAATATCTCCAGAGATGGAGATTCCACAACCTCCCTAGGCAATTTATTCCAGTGTTTAATCACCCTGACAGTTAGGAACTTTTGCCTAATGTCCAACCGAAACCTCCCTTTGCTGCAGTTTAAGCCCATTGCTTCTTGTTCTATCCTTAGAGGCGAAGATGAACATGTTTTCTCCCTCCTCCTCATGACACCCTTTTAGCTACCTGAAAAATTCTGTCATGTCCCCTCTCAGTCTTCTCTTTCCAAACTAAACAAACCCAATTCTTTCAGCCTTCGTTCATAGGTCATGTTCTCTAGACCGTTAATCATTCTTGTTGCTCTTCTCTGGACCCTCTCCAATTTCTCCACATCTTTCTTGAAATGCAGTGCCCAGAACTGGACACAATACTCCAGTCGAGGCCTAACCAGCGCAGAGTAGAGCGGAAGAATGACTTCTCGTGTCTTGCTCACAACACACCTGTTAATGCATCCCAGAATCATGTTTGCTTTTTTTGCAACAGCATCACACTGTTGACTCATACTTAGCTTGTCCACTATAACCCCTAGATCCCTTTCTGCCATACTCCTTCCTAGACAGTCTCTTCCCATTCTGCATGTGTGAAACTGATTGTTCCTTCCTAAGTGGAGCACTTTGTATTTGTCTTTATTAAACTTCATCCTGCTTACCTCAGACCATTTCTCCAATTTGTCCAGATCATTTTGAATTATGACCCTGTCCTCTAAAGCAGTTGCAATCCCTCCCAGTTTGGTATCATCTGCGGACTTAATAAGCATACTTTCTGTCCCTGCCAGCAGGTAGGGGATCTTGGGGGACAATTACCACACGGGTGGGGTGCAAAATAAACTTTATTAAGAAAATGCAAAAACAGGGAAAATTCAATAGTGAGGGGTATGGGGTTTGTTAAGGTAGACAATTGGGGAGGGGTTTCTTTTGGTGAACAGTATAGGGGGTTTCAATAGTGGGGTACAATACAGTTGGTAAACAATTAACACTGAAGTATAAAAGCAACAGGTAGCTAACAATTTCTATGTAAAAAGGTGTGTCTCAGCAGCATATAACCAACTAACAGTTATGGAAAAATATGTTAAATAACAAACAATTTTAGGTAATAATGTGTCACAGTGGGGTAAATGTAGAATGTGAGGTGTATCAGAGAGAAAAAGGTAACCAATGGGGTTTTATGCTAGATTGGGATGGGGGAAGAGAAGCACGTGGTGGAGCAGAGGGAGATTTAAACTTAGAGAGACACAGAGAACAGAGAGACTGTAAGGAGTCAGAGGGACACAAAGAAGCTGGGGCGGGGGGTGGGGGTTGCAGTGGAAAGACAGACAACCACAATTATACAAAACACAGCAAAATCTTAGCTATGATCTAACTTAACCAAGACTACACAAATTAGCAAGTAACAAAACACAATGCAACAATTCTCTAAGCCTAACTTACAGAGTATAATGCTAAACCTAACTTAACCTAATGAGTGCACCTTATACTAGGGGTGGTTCTCCAAGGGTGTGGCTGCAGCAGTGGAGCAACTGCAAGTGAGCTGCCCAGGATAGAATCCAGGGAGGCACAGGTTTATTTCTAGCAGCAAAGGAGCTGCAGAACCAGAAACAGATTACAGATGCAGACCAAGGAGTTAACTTGGGTCTGTCGGGGAAAGAAAGCCAGCAGCTAGAACAGGGCGGGTCTGCAAGAGAGAGTTCTTACCAATCCCCAGGACAACAGCAGAGGCAGAAGCAGGCACAGCAGCAGCATCAGAGGACGCAGAGAGGACTCAATTTGCTCACAATAATCAGGAGATCTCCAGGCAAAATTCGTTGTTCGTGGGAGGGGAGTTTAAAAACGGGGGTATGCTCAAAAACAAACGAGAGCGGGGAGAGGGCCTCCCAAAGACCCCTAGCTGATCAGACCAGGTGGCAAAGCAAGGACCTTCTCCCCGGTCTGCTTAGAAAATGTCTGGTTATATAGGCAGACTTAGGCAGTTTCCCGCCAGTAACTTTGATTGGTTCCCGGAGGAGAGAAAGCAGGGAAAAGACTTCAGGTGTGCACAGACGTGTCTGGGCTAGTTCTAAGTCACAGGCATGACTTACATGCTCAGCTATGTGGCCATATAAGGTCTTGCATTCTTGGGCAGCGCCCCCTACACCGAGCCCAGGTCTGAACAAAGGAGGCAGAGGCCCACCCCCACCTGACCAGAGCAATGGCTCCGGTTAGTCTGCAAAGGCCATTCCACTGAGCAGGGCCAGGCTATGACTTTTGCTAGCCCCATGGCCGGGAGGGGCGGCCACACAGAGAGGAAAACAAAAAAGGAATGCAGCAGGGAGGCAGCTGTAACAGACACTTTCTATGCCAATATCTAAATGGTTGATGAAGATATTGAACAGAGCCGGTCCCAAAACAGACCCCTGCGGAACCCCATTTGTTATACCTTTCCAGCAGGATTGGGAACCATTAATAACTACTCTCTGAGTACGGATCCAGCCAGTTATGCACCCACCTTATAGTAGCCCCATCTAAGTTGTATTTGCCTAATTTATTGATAAGAATATCATGCAAGACCGTATCAAATGCTTTACTAAAGTCTAGGTATACCACATCCACCACTTCTCCCTTATCCACAAGGCTTGTTATCCTATCAAAGAAAGCTCTCAGATTGGTTTGACATGTTTTGTTCTTCAGATACAGAGTCCATATCCATAACTTCAGATAACAAACATGATCCATGCACACAAATAGGATAATCATATTCGGCCAATCACAACTTTTCCAATGACACCGCACATGACGCATCTTGCACAAAATGCCTAATAATTATGGCCTAATCATTTTATACTCCTACCACTATGATGAATATGGGGGTGTAGTGTCAGATAGGGCCTAATTTCAAGGCACAGGAGTTGGGAATGGAACTTCCCCTCTTTGTGGAACAGGAAATAACCCCCCAGCCAGGGCTGGGAAAACTTCCCAGACTCCCAATGCTGGAGCCGGAATCTACTGACACTTCATTAGTTACCACCACCCCCAATCTTTGTGGCAACTGCAAACTTATCACTGATGATTTTATGTTCTCTTCCAGGTCATTAATAAGTATGTTAAATAGCACAGAGCCAAGAACCAGTCCTTGTGGGAAGCCCCTAGAAAGAAATCCACTCGACCATAGTTCCCCATTTACAATCCCAGTTTGTAATCTATTTAATATATGCCCTGTGTATTTTGTATCTTTCTAGTTTTCTAGTCAAAATATTGTGCTGGACCAAGTCATATGCCTTACAGAAGTCTAGGTATATTACATCAATACTATTAGTTGCAACCAAACTTTTGATCTCATCCAGTAAGGATATCCAGTTAGTTTGACAATCTATTGTGTCTAAACCTTTGTTAATGGGTACTAATTATCTTACCCTCCTTTAATTCGTTATTAATGAACTCCAGTATCGGCTGCTCCATTCTCTTGCCCAGTATCGATTTTATACTAACACTCTTGTAATTAGCTGGGTCATCTCTTTTACACTTTTTAAATATTGGCACAGCATTAGCTTTATTCCAGTCTTATGGAATTTCCTCAGTGTTCCAAGTCCTAATGAAAATCAACACTAACAGTCCTCCACGCTTCTCCACCGGGTCTCTCAAAACTCTTGTTATCTGGACCTGCTGATTTAAACACATCTAACTGTAATACCTGCTGTTTAACATACTCATGAGTTGTTGTTGGAATGGAAAGTGTCGTCGTCAACATCTTATGATATGAGTTACATCATTTGTTTTTCTCCAAATCCAGGAGAGAAATATTTATTGAACACTTTTACCTCTTCTGCATTATTTTTGATAATTCTGCCATTTCTATCTAGTAATTTACCACTACCGTTGTTAGGATTAATTTTGTACTTAATATACTTTTAAAAACTTCCTTCTTAATTTTCATTGATCATTGATTTCTGATAGCTTCCCTTACCAATTTTCTACAATTCTGACCTCCTAACTTATAGTCTTTACTATTGACTTCCCCTTTCTTCCATATATTTTATTTGGAGAGTGTTGGGATTCCTATCAGGGAGCCACCAGCAGGGTCCAGAGACAGCCCCATCTCCTGTATCAAGCTCTGGCTAGTGGGTATGTGATAAATATGAAGACTCTGCCTCCGTGTGTCAGCTGGGAGACACAAAGGTTCTCTCTTTCTACCCAATGATGCCTCCTGGCTGCTCTAAGCAAGATGGGGTGGGACTCTGTTAACATGTGCCTCCATTTACCTGGTGCTGCTGTTCTGTGAATAGTGGGGCAGCAGGTACTGAGTGTTGGATTCTTGCTCTTTCAGGGGCCGGTGACCTTCGAGGAGGTGGCTGTGTATTTCACCAGGGAAGAGGGAGCTCTGCTGGACCCCACTCAGAGAGCCCTCTACAGGGATGTCATGCAGCAGAACTATGAGAATGTGACCTCGCTGGGTAAGGAGTCCTGTCCCCTGAGTTATTAGAAGCTGTGGGGTCTCTCAAGAACCTGAGTAGTAGTAATTTTATACCTTTATTTGTCATACAAGTTTCCTTACCCCCACTGTTTTTGCCTCATCTCCCACCTACTAGTATAATTTTTGGACATGTGCTTTTTTTGGTGCTGTCAGTCATTTTAAAACTGCATTGAATGTATCCTTATTGGCTACATTAATAACTACATTAATCACTGTAGCTTTCATGCCTTTTCCTCATTGTAAGAGGAAAATATACGGCCTGTAGAATTCTAAATTGAGTAAATAGGTGTGTGAGTCATGCATGGCTTGTGTGACAGTCAGATGAGCTCCTCTTTTGATAGGAGAGTGTATAATGTTCCCATTCAGGACCCCACGGGTGAAGGGAGAACAGAGCTGTGGGAGGGGAGGAGAAGGGGGGAGTAGATAATTCTGGGGTGCCAGGACGTGGGGAGGGTGTGTGCAGGGTTAGAGCTAAGAAGCAGCAGGGAGGGAGGAGGTTGTGAGATGAGGAGGGAACACAAGAATCTCCCAAGGTGCCGGGAGGTGGTGCCGGCTGCCAGTAATGGGATGAAGGGGAGGGGAGTGTGGGGGAAGGGCACCCAGGATGTGGGCTGGGTGGGTCAGTGGGAGGGAGGAGAGGTTTGGGGATCTAGAGCTGTGGGGAACCCAGACCTTTAACCCCAAATCCCTGCCCAAGCCTTGTTGCTTTAGAGCCTCCACTCTAGTTTTATTTCTGTTCAGTTTCACTTCTTTATACATTTTTCCCCCCCCCCCCAAATATTATTATTTTAACTCTTGACCTCCCTCTCTCACTCATTACCCCCCTCCCCATATAACCTCCCCATCTCTAGGCACAGCGACCCTGGCCACCGATCCTGAGTCCTTGCTGCATCCTCCTTCCCAGAGCAGGGCCCCTTCCCAGGCACAAATGGGCACTTTGTTGATGATGTCACAGGGTGGTGGTGTAGCCTGTACAATTTTTACACCTACAAGATGACGTATTGGGGGTACAGCTCGCCCTTGTACATGGCTACTCAAAGTTAATGGAGGAGATGAAATTGGGTGAAACACACAGAAACTTGATTTATAGTTGAAATTACAGGCAAGGATCAATACACGTAACGATTAGAGTAAGAGAAGTATAGTAAAGAGGGGCTTGCACGGTGCGGACTTACAAGCTATGGACACCATTGGAAACAAAGATCGAGGCGCAAGGGAGCCCATCAGACGGGAGGCCCTGCTTCAGTTTACACTGTCTTGGGGACCTGACAAAATGAAAAACTGGTAACTAGGAGAGTTATTTTCTCTGGTTTCTTATGCTAAGAGGATGGCGATATATCATATCTGCACCTTTACTCTGATTACAATAATGTCAATAGCTGCCCCAAACCATACCTGGCATTTGGGAAGTCCATAATTAAGCATCAAGCCTCAATAATCATGATTTACATCACTTATTTATTAATAATTCTAATATGTGAATGCATCCAACTGCTGAGATACTGCATAGCAAACTAATTGCTAGAGCCCGCCCCAGACTTCCTTCTTTCAGAATCCTGTGGCGTATTCCACCCGCTTGTGGTTCCTCATTAGTCTCTCAAAATGAGGGTGCGAAATATCTGACCTGGGATTGTCTCCTTAGGCCTATTCAGGTAAATCCCACACCTCCCACAAAGGCTCCACCTAATACAACACCACTCGCCATCACATACAGCCCCTCTCCAGTGCATTATCAACGATCTACAAGCTATCCTGGAAAACGATCCCTCACTCTCACAGAGCTTGGGAGGCAGGCCAGTGCTCGCTTACAGACAACCTCTGAACCTGAAGCAAATACTCACCAGCAACTACACACCACAGAAACACCAACCCAGGAACCAATCCCTGTAGCAAACCTCGTTGCCTACTCTGTCCCCAGATCTACTCTAGCGACACCATCAGAGGACCCAACCACATCAGCCACACAATCAAGGGCTCATTCACCTTCATGTCTACTAATGTGATATATGCCATCATGTGCCAGCAGTGCCCCTCTGCCATGTACATTGACCAAACCGGACAGTCTCTAGGTAAAAGAATAAATGGACACAAATCGGACATCAGGAATGGTAACATACAAAAGCCAGTAGGTGAACACTTCAATCTCCCTGGTCATTCTATAACAGATTTAAAAGTCACTATTCTTGAACAAAAAAACTTCAGAAACACCCTTCGAAGAAAAACAGCAGAACTAAAATTCATTTTCAAATGTAACACCATTAATCTGGGCTTGAATAGGGACTGGGAGTGGCTGGCTCATTACAGAAGCAGCTTCCTCTCTCTTGGAATTGACACCTCCTCATCTATTATTGGGAGTGGACTACATCCACCCTGATTGAATTGGCCCTGTCAACACTGGTTCTCCACTTGTGAGGTAACTCCCTTCCCTTCATGTGTCAGTATATAATGCCTGCATCTGTAACTTTCACTCCATGCACCTGAAGAAGTGAGGTTTTTTTACCCACGAAAGCTTATACCCAAATAAATCTGTTAGTCTTTAAGGTGCCACCAGACTCCTTGTTGTTTTTGTGGATCCAGACTAACACAGCTACCCCCTGATACTTGACGATTCTAACATGTCGTAACATAATTCTCTAATCAATTATATCCCATTACGTAATTTACTCACACTTAGCAACATGAATTTTACAGCAGATAGAAACAATTAAAGAACCAGACTGATTAACAAGGTAAAAGTGGTGACCACAAAGATAAGATAATAAAGAAAGGAGGGTTTCACAACCACAACCATTGATGAGGGATTTATTGCCAGAGAGGATGATTTATAATAATACTAACTCTTCTGCCACTTTGAGCCAAGGAAGATGACCTTGGTATTCTACTGCTTAAAAATGAGCAGGGATTACAACCATGGAATATTCTTTGTGACAAGTATCCCACAAATTCCACTGACCTCCCTTGTTTTCTTTGCCTGGAGTAGGGTTTCCGATTTCCAAACCTGATGTGATCTCGCAGCTGGAACAAGGGGAAGAGCCGTGGGTCCCGGACCTCCAGGGCTCTGAGAAAGAAGTGCTCCCGAGAGCTGCCTGCACAGGTGAGGAATTGGTTAAACCAACTCAAAAACTGTGTGGGAATGCAGGAAACATTTGGGATGCCCTACAAAGACCCTGTGAGCTCTGCAAGTTCTGGATTGTTCCTTGCAGATGTGGAATCATTATGGCAGATGTCATTCATGGCTTCCCTTGCAGCAGGTTCCTCCCCGGTCTCGCTTTCCCTTGAGTGTTCTGGTGAGATGCGGACCAAAACTGATCCCTTTCTCTCTCCTCTGGGGAAGGGTTTGGGGAAAATCAGCTCCTGATAGGTTTGATCTCTCCCACACACATTTTGGATTGTTCATCCCTTTTTCCATTCCTGTCTCTGAGATTTCCTTTCTTTCCGGCACAGGGAGTGACCTATGTCTGGATTCTCTCTCTCTCCCATCAGGTGATGGGATGGTGAGTGAGAATGAGGAGGAGAAACCCCAGCAGGAAGATGCTCAGCAAGTAGAACCACATGGAACGTTATCAGGAAGATCCAAAGGGAATGTTTATGGGAGTTGTGCACTCCCAGAAAAAGCAAAAGCCTGTGAGATTCAGCATAGGCCAGAGGAAAACTTCAGTAGCCACTCAGACCTTATAACCCGCAACAGAATCCACTTGGAAGGGAGATGCTACACATGCCATGAGTGTGGGAAAAGCTTCAGTCGGAGCTCAGACCTTCTCGTACATCGTAGAATCCACACAGGAGAGACGCCCTACACATGCGCTGAGTGCGGGAAAAGCTTTAATCACAATTTTACCCTGAACAGACATCGGAGAATCCACACGGGTGAGAAACCTTATGGATGCTCTGAGTGCGGGAAAAGCTTCAGTCGGCATTCAAACCTTATCACACATCGTAGAACCCACACAGGAGAGATGACCTACACATGTGCTGAGTGCGGGAAAAGCTTTAATCACAGCTCTACCCTGAGCGCGCACAGCAGAATCCACACGGGTGAGAAACCTTATGGATGCTCTGAGTGCGGGAAAAGCTTTAATCAGAGCTCTGCCCTGAGCACACACAGGAGAATCCACAGGGGTGAGAAACCTTATGGATGCTCTGAGTGCGGGAAAAGCTTTAGTCAGCGTTCACACCTTATCTCACATCAGAGACTGCACACAGGAGAGACACCCTACACATGCTCTGACTGCGGGAAAAGCTTTAATCAGAGCTCTGCCCTGAGCAGACATCGGAGAATCCACATGGGTGAGAAACCTTATGGATGCGCTGAGTGCGGGAAAAGCTTTAATCGGAGCTCTGCCCTGAGCGCACACAGGAGAATCCACACGGGTGAGAAACCTTATGGATGCTCTCAGTGCGGGAAAAGCTTCGGTCAGCGTTCACACCTTATCTCACATCAGAGACTGCACACGGGAGAGACGCCCTACACATGCTCTGACTGCGGAAAAAGCTTTAATCAGAGCTTTGCCCTGAGCAGACACCGGAGAATCCACTTGGGTGAGAAACCTTATGGATGCTTTGAGTGTGGGAAAAGCTTCAATCGGAGCTCACACCTGATCACGCATCGTAGAACCCACACAGGAGAGAAGCCCTACACATGCTCTGAGTGTGGGAAAAGCTTTAGTCAGTGTTCAAACCTTATCACACATCGGAGACTCCACACAGGAGAGATGGCCTACACATGCGCTGAGTGCGGGAAAAGCTTTAATCACAGCTCTGCCCTGAGCACACATCGGAGAATCCATACGGGTGAGAAACCTTATGGATGCTCTTAGTGCGGGAAAAGCTTCAGTCAGCGTTCACACTTTATCTCACATCAGAGACTCTGCAGAAGAGAGACGCCCTACACATGCTCTGAGTGTGGGAAAAGCTTCAAAAAGAGCTCACATCTTATTAGACATCGCAAAATCCACATTGGAGAACTGTTACAAATGCCTTGATTAGGGCTGGGAAAAGATTAAAAAAAATTCACATTTGCTAATTCTCACATAGTGATCTGTGCACCATCTTCACTGTGGTCTCTCAGGTCCACCAGATGAATTGCCTGCTTCTGCCTTTTGCAGCTCACCCTTCTTTGGGGTCAGTCCTGTGATCTTTTCTATCAACTGCTTTCCTTTTGAGTCACAGGAGTGTGTGTCCCTCCTGCCAGGAATGTTCATCAGCTGCAGGTGGGGTACCCTGAGGCAAAAACTACCTGTGCCTGACATCCACTAGGGCTGCACATGGCGTTGGCTGCTCAAGTTAGTGATCTTGGTGTAAAAAGACAATTATAGTTGTAGAGCAGTTGCAGCCCAGGTGCAGGGGTTGGCATTAGCTTTCCCCGTGACCTGACCTAAACAAACCCTGAGCATCACGGCTATACTGTTCCCCCATTTCAAAGCAATTCTTAGTCATCAAGTTCCCCCTTTGGGAACAAATTGTTTCAGTCCCAGTTGCTCTGCTGTTGCTTCAGGTTGTGCTGCAGAGCAGATATTTTTGCTACCATTTTCCTCACTTCAAATATATTGAACTATAACAAAGAGCAGGAACAGGGCAGGGCTAGGGGAAAATGTCATGTCACCCTCTGTAACAGCAGAGGAAGATGGGGTAAATCAGAGGGATTCCCTTATTCCCCATCACCATCCCAACCCTCTGTTGTTCAGTTGGTTAGGTCAATATTTTTTCTAAAGGGCTGGGAAGAGGATTCCCTCCTAAATGACTTGGAACTAAGCAAAATACCCAGGCATTGGGCTCCCAAAGCAGTTGTGGCCCAGGCCCTGCAGGAGGTCACTCCTGAATAGATCTCCTTCCTAATCAGGTGCATGTTGCCTATTATTTGGGAAATGCAATCCCTATCTAGGTAGGGATGGGAAAATGGAAGTGACATTTTCGTTCAGCTCCCCCTGGGAGATGCTGCAAATGTGTAGAAAATGAAATCCATGTTGAATGTGCTATAGCTGCAGAAATATAACTATTTTTAATAGAGACCTGACATTTGGTGTCTTACAGGGATTCTAAGCCACACCTGAATTTAGTCCCTAATTTAAGTTTGTGGCACCAGATTAAAGAAATAAAAGATCATAGTTGGGGGAGTTGTACCTCACTATCGCCACTGATCTGTTGTGCGGTTGGTGAAGAATTCTACGCCAGAGAAGTGTCAAATTACTCCAGGTAACATCAAAGGTGTGACAAGAACTCAAGTAGAAATTGCAGGTAGTGCTGGTTGATTTTCACCCCCGAGATGGAAGCTGCGGTGACCTGTGGCTCAGGTAAACTATCTTTAGAATCTGCTCCCTAGTTAAGTGGCATTGGTCACACTCCTGAAGGATGCCATGATTAAATTGGGCACAACTGGCTTTTACCATTGGATCCAAAGTTTCATGAAGCACAGAGAGAAACAGCTGATTCCTTCAGAGCCATTCCATGCCTATGGGTCCCAATCTGGCTGCCATGTTGGACAAGAAGCACTTCCATGCTGGGCAAATGATGGTAGCCAATGAGAGAATGTATCAGATTCCAAGTTCAGACTGCAGGATACATGAATGCGGAGTCCAGAGTCTGTGGTTTGGTGTCTTAGTTTTGCTCTAGCATCTGATGCATTTGTATCGCTTCTCCTCCTGCTGCTACTTTGAAGGATTAGAAAGTGTGAAAATAGAGCACAGGTGGTTTTTCTCATGATGCAGCCTTCCCACATCGTGCGAGACCCCTTCCCCCCACACTTCTGGGAGAAGCCCCAGGGAGAAATGAACTCACAGAAATGGAAGGCTCCTAGGTTATTGCAGAATGTGTCTTCACACAAAGCTGACTGGGTGGAAATGGGAATTAAGAGAAAACTGCCCTCTGGGTTTATATGTTGTAATTGTTGAATAAATTGGTACCAGCGACAATGAAATTAAACATGAAGTTAATTAGTATCACGGAAGAGGCTGATTACGTGCTAACTTTCAGTGTTACAATATAATTCAGGTTTTCTTGTTCTCTCCCTGCCCCCTCCTACTATACAGGAAATGGAGGCTAATCCTGAAATTAAACTCTCACTCCAAAGGAATTAAAGTGGGGGAATAGGTGAGAGAAATACCATGTGTGAGAATAGAGACCCAGTATAGACTGTAATTATTTCTATTTCAAATGGAATTTTTGATACATTTTAATCTTCTGTTAAGAGGAAAATTACTTGAGACAGTATGTGTAACCTTTTACCCAGTTAGAGGGTAACAGCCACAGACTTCTCCAGGTCTCTTGTTTGCAAAGCAAAGATGTCAGATCAGGCAGGAGATGTCAAAATCTACAATGGTGATGGATGTGTGATGGGAGCTTTTCTGCATTGGTTTTTCGGTTTGGTTTGTTTTTTTTTAATGTACTAGGCGATCCTCCGTTTGGAGCAATGTTGAGCTGCTGGACCTCCTCAGCATTTGGGGAGAGGAGGCTGTTGCTGTCTAAGGATTAATATGCTTATTTGCATAGTTAGAACGTAAACAGCTTTAACAGCTTTTGCATTAGCTTCCTCGTCAGAGGTGTGACATTAGTTTCCTCTGCCAGAGGCACCACCAAAGGTGTGATCCGATATCTTTCAACACCAGGTCATCAAAACAGGGTGTGAGTATTAACCAAAGCTGTGCAGCACATAATCGTGTATTACCATATATATAGATACCTTGAATAACTGTGATACAATTATAATTTTGTAATTCTAACTGTTTTACCATTTACTTATTATTTAATTGATTTTAATAAAAAGTCTTTATAACTATACCTGTCTGAGTGTGAGCTTCCTGTCATACCCCCAAAGGTTCTTTTATAAACTCTGTAAAGCCTAATTCAAAACAAACGTTATCTTCTAATCAAACACATTGGCAAGCCTAAACCCATACTAATTAATATCCATAATAATGATTATTAATATCAATTAAAATTAATTAAATAAAATTGAATTAAGTCAATAAATTAAATCAACACCACTAATACACCTCAAATCAGGCTACACTGTCCAGTCCCAGCTGTGCTCCAGCCTTAGAAATTATGATACATATATGCACAGATTTCACGATGCATGACAGAAAGGGGCCATGACCGGGACACGCTGCAAGGCAGGGTCAAAGTGAAGGAGCTGTGGAATGCCTACTCCATGGCACGGGAGAACATAAGAACGGCCGTACCGGGTCAGACCAAAGGTCCATCTAGCCCAGTATCTGTCTACCGACAGTGACCAATGAATTTATCCAGTTCCCTTTTAAACATTGTTATAGTCCTGGCCTTCACAACCTCCTCAGGTAAGGAGTTCCACAAGTTGACTGTGCACTGCGTGAAGAAGACCTTCCTTTTATTTGTTTTAAACCTGCTGCCTATTAATTACATTTGGTGACCCCTAGTTCTTGTATTATGGGAATAAGTAAATAACTTTTCCTTACCCACTTTCTCAACATCACTCATGATTTTATAGACCTCTATCATATCACCCCTTAGTCTCCTCTTTTCCATGCTGAAGAGTCCTAGCCTCTTTAATCTTTCCTCGTATGGGACCCTCTCCAAACCGCTAATCATTTTAGTTGCCCTTTTCTGAACCTTTTCTAGTACTAGAATATCTTTTTTGAGGTGAGGAGACCACATCTGTACACAGTATTTGAGATGCGGGTATACTATGGATTTATATAAGGGCAATAATATATTCTCAGTCTTATTCTCTATCCCCTTTTTAATGATTCCTAACATCCTGTTTGCTTTTTTGACCTCCTCTGCACACTGCGTGGACGTCTTCAGAGAACTGTCCACGATGACTCCAAGATCTTTTTCCTGACTCATTGTAGCTAAATTAGCCCCCATCATATTGTATGTATAGTTGGGGTTATTTTTTCCAATGTGCATTACTTTACATTCATCCACATTAAATTTCATTTGCCATTTTGTTGCCCAATCACTTAGTTTTGTGAGATCTTTTTGAAGTTCTTCACAATCTGCTTTGGTTTTAACTATCTTGAGCAGTTTAGTATCATCTGCAAACTTTGCCACCTCACTGTTTACCCCTTTCTCCAGATCATTTATGAATAAATTGAATAGGATTGGTTCTAGGACTGACCCTTGGGGAACACCACTAGTTACCCCTCTCCATTCTGAGAATTTACCATTAATTCCTACCCTTTGTTCTCTCTTTTAACCAGTTCTCAGTCCATGAAAGGACCTTCCCTTTTATCCCATGACAGCTTAATTTACGTAAGAGCCTTTGGTGAGGGACCTTGTCAAAGGCTTTCTGGAAATCTAAGTACACTATATCCACCGGATCCCCCTTGTCCACATGTTTGATCCCTTCAAAGAACTCTAATAGATTAGTAAGACACGATTTCCCTTTACAGAAACCATGTTGACTATTGCTCAACAGTTTGTTTTTCTATGTGTCTTACAATTTTATTCTTAACTATTGTTTCGACTAATTTGCCCGGTACCGACGTTAGACTTACTGGTCTGTAATTGCCGGGATCACCTCTAGAGCCCTTTTTAAATATTGGCGTTACATTAGCTAACTTCCAGTCATTGGATACCAAAGCTGATTTAAAGGACAGGTTACAAACCTTAGTTAATAGTTCCGCAACTTCACATTTGAGTTCTTTCAGAACTCTTGGGTGAATGCCATCTGGTCCCGGTGACTTGTTAATGTTGAGTTTATCAATTAATTCCAAAACCACCTCTAGTGACACTTCAATCTGTGACAGTTCCTCAGATTTGTCACCTACAAAAGCTAGCTCAGGTTTGGGAATCTCCCTAACATCCTCAGCTGTGAAGACTGAAGCAAAGAATCCATTTAGTTTCTCCGCAATGACTTTATCGTCTTTAAGCGCTCGTTTTGTATTTCGATCGTCAAGGGGCCCCACTGATTGTTTAGCAGGCTTCCTGGTTCTGATGTACTTAAAAAACATTTTGTTATTACCTTTGGAGTTTTTGGCTAGCCATTCTTCAAACTCCTCTTTGGCTTTTCTTATTACACTCTTGCACTTAAGTTGGCAGTGTTTGTTCTCCTTTCTATTTGCCTCACTAGGATTTGACTTCCACTTTTTAAAGGAAGTCTTTTTATCTCTCACTGCTTCTTTTACATGGTTGTTAAGCCACAGTGGCTCTTTTTTAGTTCTTTTACTGTGTTTCTTAATTTGGGGTATACATTGAAGTTGGGCCTCTATTATGGTGACTTTTAAAAGGGCCCATGCAACTTGCAGGGATTTCACTTTAGTCCCTGTACCTTTTAACTTTTGTTTAACTAACCCCCTCATTTTTGTATAATTCCCCCTTTTGAAATTAAATGCCACAGTGTTGGGCTGTTGAGGTGTTCTTCCCACCACAGGGATGTTGAATGCTATTGTATTATGGTCACTATTTCCAAGCGGTCCTGCTATAGTTACCTCTTGGACCAGCTCCTGTGCTCCACTCAGGATTAAATCGAGAGTTGCCTCTCCCCTTGTGGGTTCCCATACCAGCTGCTCCATGAAGCAGTCCCCTGCTGCCGGCTCACCAGCCCCTCCCACTCACCTCCTCAGACCCCCCCACTCCCGCAGCTCACCTGTCCCCCTGCCACTGCCTGCCCACTTGCGTCCTCAGCACCCCCCTTAATTCCCCCCTGCTCACCTGCCCCCCTGCCACTCACCTTCTCAGCCCCCCACCCTCACCTGCTATTGTGTCCTACAGGAGGCCTGTGATGTGCAGGGGGTCAGATTAGATGCTCTAATGGTCTCTTCTGGCGGTAAAGTCGACTAATTTCTGAAAAACTGAGTGTAGCATTGGGAGCAGCGTCTGATGTTTTCCTGTCTAGCCGGCTTGCTGCCTAGAACGAACGCTCCTGGAGTGGTGTGATCCACAGGGAGTAGCTCAAACCTCCACAGTGCCTGGCCAGGGGCAGGACATTAGCCCAGCAAGGGAGGGGTGCGGCAGTGACATCACAAAGGCCTTTTGCAGGACCTCATCCTATTGGTCCAAGGTGGTGGGGAGGTGGTGACCTCACAGAAAGATGCTGACATCAGCCAGGCAGGACAGGGGCGAGGGGCCAGGGAAACCTCAGAGACCCCTGTGGCTTTGCTCCAGCGAGTCTCCTTCTCCAGGTCTCTCTTTGAGGACTGAGAGAGTATTCGGGTTCACGGATGTGAGCGCCAGGAGGAACCTCTTTCGAGTTTTCTCCTTCCCTTTTAGTGATTTTTCTAGAAAACAGCCGTCCCTGTTTAGAAGGTAAGAGGCACCTGGAGGTTTGAAAGCTGTTCAGTCTGATCCATCTGGTGACAGTTGAATTCTAGGCATGGAAAACATGAGCTTAAGGAGGCAGAATATTATTCCGCACCTGGGATTTTGTCCCTTAGACTCATTGGGGACATTGGGGTTTGTCCTTTTTGTTTCACTTTTTCCTCCCTCCCTCCCTCCCTCCTTTCTCTCCGTCTCTTGCTTATTTTGTCCTTTCTCCTGTTCCCCTCCCAACAGCAGGAGGGGTGTGTGTGTGTGGGAGAGAGAGAGAGAGATATGTGGAGGAGGGCTCTGCAGCTCCCACTGTAGGAGGACCACCTAAAAATGTGGGGCTGAAATAGTGCTCAGGCAATTAGGGCCGGATTAACCTTTTGTGGGTCCCAGCACCAAACATATTTGTAGGCCCCTATGTAGTCACTGTGGGCTCTGAGTGTGGGCCTGGTGGGGCAGTGCCATTGGTGCCTTAGCATACCCGGTACTGAACCTCAGAGACATTTTTCATTTTGATCACACACCCCTACATGACTATATGCATTGCCATACACAGCTCCCTCAGCCCCCGGTTTTCTTATTGAGCTGTACACCCATGTGGGTTTACCAGTGTCCACAGTGAGCAGAACTTTCATAGTGATCAAGGAAACTCCCCACAGATTTATCTCCTTCCTCATTCAGACCTTCTCTAGCCATGTCTCCAGTACCCCCCATGTCACCAGTCAAGGCAGGTGGTCCTAGTCTCAGCTCACAGTTCTAAAGCCAGCAGACACCTGATCAGTTCTGACAGATCCCTCCCTCAGCCCCCATCCTGCCATGTGAGCCAGCCACCTGCAAACACCATCTCCCCAAAGTCAGGACTTAGCCCTTGGGAATCTGAAGCCACCAGCCTCTCTCCCTCTGCTCCCATCTACATGCTAGTCTGCTACCTGGTCCCCACCACCTCTCCCCATGCTTGTTTCCTTTCCACTTTGGACATGCTCCCACCCAGCTGGAAGCTCCCTCTGCCAGCCTGACCTGCTCCCTCTTTCCCTGCTCCGCCTGACATTCCTGTCCTACTGGTGGCCTCTGTTCCTTGAGGTGAACTCCAGTGTCTTTAGCAGCTCTAGCTTAATGGCCCCAGTAGTCACAGAGCCAGCTGCAGCTTCTCTGGCTACGGCCATGGGGCCAGTTCCCAGAGGCCAGCCTTAGCCAGCTGCAGCTACTAGCCGCAGGAGGGGTGGCAATGCCAGGGCTGAGCCTGCTTGAACCTTGCAACGGCTGCACTAGGGACTCTAAATCCTCAGTGCTGGCCCTAGGCAGCTGCAGACTCTGGAGTTAGGCACTTCCCTCCTCTAGGCTATGGCTTTAAATACCTGAGGCTTTGGCTACACTTGCCGCGGCAGCGCTTTGAAGCGCTAAGTGTAGTCAAAGCGCCAGCGCTGGGAGAAAGCTCTCCCAGCTCTGTCCGTACTCCACCTCCCTGTGGGGAATAACGTACAGCGCTGGGAGCCGCGCTCCCAGCGCTGGGGCTTTGATCACACTGGCGCTTTGCAGCGCCGCAATTTGCAGTGCTGGAGAGGGTGTGTTTTCACACCCTGCTGCAGCGCTGCAAATTTGTAAGTGTAGCCAAGGCCTGAGATTCCCATCACCTGCAGCAGAGGCCACCAATTCCCACGCCCCCCTCAGCCGGCACCTAGTCGTGCAGAAAGTGCAGCCTGAGTGATTTTGGAGGCTGGCGTGGCAGGAGGTTCCCGTCCCGTCCCTGAGCAGCAGCTCTGCAACAAGCTCACGTGCTTCCCAAGTGTGGGGAGAAGTGGCGGGCGAGCAAAGGGGGGAGGTGAGTTAATTGGATCCTGTCCCTGTTTGTGCCACTTGCCTCTCGCCCCCGATACGAATTCTCTCTAGTTCTGCCCCTTTTCTCTCTCAGTATCTCACACGGGACTATAAAATCTGGGGCGATTTCCCCCCTTTCCCCTCCAATGATCCGCTCTCCCGTCTCCCCCGATTTCCCCCGTTCTCCCCATGAGTCTCAAACATCAGTTTAAAATCTTCTCTAGTGAGGGGCATTTTCCCACCCATTTTATCTGCAGCGATTTGTCCCTGTGTAGGTGGGAAATTGTTGCCCTGAGTCATTCCCCAGCACATGGCTGCCCTTGGAGTGGGGGTGGGATGGCTCAGTGGTTGGAGCACTGGCCTGCTAAACCCAGGGCTGGGATCTGACTCCTTGCGGGGGCCATTTGGGGATTTAGTTGGGGACTGGCCCTGCTTTGAGCAGGGGGTTGGACTAGACACCTCCTGAGGTCCCTTCCAGCCCTGATCTTCTAGGAGATGCCGGTTCTCTGCCAGGGTAGGGAAGGGAGGCGCACGTGTCCCCCATGGGGACTGCCCAGACCCCCGTTTCCCAATCCCAGTTGCTGCCCCCTAGCTACCAACACAGTTGCCCCCAACCATCAGTTGCCAGTCACCCGCCCATCCCCCACAGCTGCCCCCTTCCTTTACCCAGGGACCTTTCAGCTCCCCCTCCCGCTCCCTTTTAATCAGCTCCTCAAAGGGCTCCCTGCTGCCCATGGGAATGGTGGGGGTGGGGGAACCATCACTTTGTGTTTATGTATTGGACAGTCGTATAAAATCCAGTCCAACAGTCCCCTTTTTCCACTATCAGAGGGGTAGCCGTGTTAGTCTGGTTCTGTAGAAGCAGCAAAGAGTCCTGTGGCACCTTATAGACTAACAGACGTTTTGCAGCATGAGCTTTCGTGGGTTAATTCCACTAGTTCGTTAACAGCAACATAAAATCCCCTCAGATCTTGGTGTTTTTCTCTCATGTTATCAAATACGCAGTTTGTGACACATTATCTGTGCAAATCTCAAAGGTTCATATAAAATACCCTAAACATTTGCCCCACTGCTCTCTAGTTGTCTATTTCTAATTGAATATGCCCTGAGATTTCCCCCAGTCTCTCTAATTATAAAATACCAAGAAAATCTCAGATTTACACCTTTTCTCAGATTCTTGAACCTAGATATAAAATGTTTGCAAATGTTGCCCATTTCCTCTTTATTCATTTATCAAATATTGATGTGAAACACTCAGATTTTTGCCCCCTATCAACAACTGATATAAAATCCCTCTGATTTTCCACTTTCCTCTCTATAATTTGCAAAATGGATCCAAAATCTCTCAGATTGAGAACTCTTTCATTTCTGAACATTGCTCTCAAAGCTCAGGTTTTGCCTCTTTCTATGTCATTATCAAATGTCAGTTAAAAATCCTCTCGGGTTTGGGGTTGTTCCCCGTGTTTCTAAATCCCACCAACTTCTTCCTTCAAGGGAACCTGTTGCCCTGAGTCCTTCTCTATCCTGGATGTTGTAGGGGGTGAAATTGCCCAGAGATCATCTTTCCCGTCTCCTTTGTGAATCATTTGGTCCCTCCTTTACCTCTGTTAAAATGTTTGCGGAAGAAAGAGACCAGCCAGATATTTAATACCCATCAAAGCCAGAGGCCTCCCCCTGTTTGGGGATCAGTGGTTCCCAGCTGGTAACGGGAGAGTTGGCTGGACCCTTTTCTTTTCTCCAGCTGGCATGGGATGAGGAGGTCACTCTGAGTGCAGTGTGAGTTGAGAAGTATCCCAAGCCCCATGGCAAATGGCCTCTGTGAGGGGTTGATTCCCACAGTGCTAAGATGTAGCCACCTCTGGGGTGGATCCATGGTGGCCATTATTTGCTAGTGACAGGCCATGGACATTTCTTATCTATTTTGTCCCTCCAGGCCTTCCATACTCCTGTTCAAGAGGCATCCCCCAGGGCTCCCTCTGCCTGTGTGACTGGCCAGCAGGGGGCGGTGGTCACTTTCTATCCACTTCTCAGGCACTGTGAGGTAACAGTGTTGCTGGGTGGGGGTGGGGCTGTGTGGGGAGAATGCAGCTGAAGGGGGATTGTGGTGGGGGGAGGCCTCTGGGTGGCTGGGCAGGGGGTACCCTAGTTAGGTTGGTGGGTTCTGGAGATTTGGGGTTTCAGGGGGTGGGTGTGATGTGCCCAGCCCTGAGGCTGTGGGTCCTGGAGGTGGGTATCGCTGGGGGCCTGGTGGCTGCAGAACAGCCGGGGTGGGCGTCTCTTGGGGAGGCGGGACAGGGGGTTAGAGGGAGCCTGGTGCTGTGCCAGGGGCTCTGTCTGGGCTTCCCCCGCAGACTCCTGGGATCGCTGCCCTGCCCAGTGCACAGAGTGTGTGTGGGAGAATCCCCAGCGCTAGGCCAGGGGGTGCCCCTGTAAAGCACCAGGGGATCCCGCAGGGGGGCGGAGGGGGTGCCAGGCAAAGGGCAGGGCAGATCCTGCTGGAGGGCAGGGGGGGGATCCTAGGCAGGCAGTGAGGGACTGAGTTCCCAGTGGGGGTCCCTTTTGGGGGGTCTCTGGCTGTTGGGGTCTCTTGGTGGGGGGAACCCTTTGGGATTCCCAACCTGGCAATGAAGATCTGGTGGGGTTCTCTGGCCGGTGGGGCTCTGAGGGGTATCTGAGGTCCCTGGCCAGGGACTCTGGGGGCTGGGTCCCAGGGAATATCTGGGGGGGGCTGACTGGGGCTCTGGGGGCTGCTCCTGACCTCGCTTCTTCTCCCTGATTAGCTTATGCCAGAATCCTGGCTCCAAGCACTGCCCGACATTCCCCGGCCAGGCCCAGTCACCGTGATAACTTTCTAGCCACTTTTCAAACACTGTGAGGTGAAATCACAGATTTTTGCTTTTCTCCCCTCTTGAAAACTGCAGGAACTTCCAGTTCCATTGTCCTAGATTGTCCAGTCCTTGTCCTGGATCTGGGGGTGAGGGAGGTGGGAAGGGGGTCAGCACTGCCGCACAATGGTCTCTTCCACAGCATTCTGGACTCATTCTTTCTGAACTCTGGTTTCATTGAGACCATTGTTAATCCAGAGTCACTGTATGGAAAGACAAGGAGTGACTCCGGATGGACAGTGGGGCTAATGAGATCAGCAATTCTCCCTGTGAGGAGGGGCTCTCATTAGCTGCTCTCCCCAGAGAGCTAAAGGAGGGAAGCTGCTCAAACGCTCTGTCCCTCTCTGCTCAGGATACTGGGGTTCAGCTTCCTGGGTCAGACGCTGCAGCCTCCATTGTGATCTGGGAGACCAGGCTTAGCAGCTGCTGCTCCCCCAGCAGGGTTCTGTGCTGGGAAGTGACCTGAATTAAAGCTGCTTCTCTGCCCGGCCCAGGGGATGACTTTCTCCAGCTGGTCCTAGCCCCCTAGGGCAGCTCTGGGCCCTGTTAATACTAAATTCTGAGCCAGAGTCTCCAGGTAACTGAAAGACCTCAGGGAAAGTCTTCGGGTCTGGAAAGAAAGTGACTCTGCACAAACAGCTCCTCCCTATTTCTCCTCCCAGTGGCAATTGCCAGGAGAAAATCCAGCCTTGGGAGAGCAAAGCCCCCAGGAATGGGACTGTCCCAGCCAGAGGGGCAGGGAGAGAGGACAGGGGAAGGAGAGACTGAAAGGGGCAGTGATAGAAATGAGGGGGGAGAGATTTCCAGCTCTCTAGTCCACCCAGAGACATGTATTGCTGCATCCCTGGGCAGAACCACTTTCCAGTGAACAAAACAAGGATCAGAGAGAGGAAAAGCCAGTTCCTGACTCCATATTCCCCCTGCTGGGGTGTGGCTGCCGTGGGGTCAGTGTCTGAGGGAATCCCCCACAGTGACTCCTTTGGTTCTGCTCTTTTCTAGCCTTCTGTTCATAGACTTTGTTAGGGGGTGAGGGGAGGGAGAAGGGAGGTTAAAAATGTCTCTGTGGGCTTAGCCTGGCAGGAGGGACCAGGTCTACATTGTAATAAACAGACTGAGCATTTCCCAGCATGGCAGGATCTAGGGTGTCTGTCTGCAGGGAAAGGGTCTGGGGGAATTCTGATGTGAAATTAACTAAAACTGGTTCTGAAACGCCCACAACTGCCCTTCTCCCCCAGACAGGCTGCAGAATGGCGTCCATGTTTTCCTCCAGCTCATCCCAGCCTGATGTGGGACAGGGAAGAGAAATGGCTGCAGTGGAGCCAACTCAGGTAGAGATTATCGGGGGGTTGCTGGTGAGTTCCTGCTGGAGGAGAGGGAGAGCAAATACACCGGAGATTGGAAGGTTTGCACAGTCTGGTTTGAAGGTTGGAGCGGGACAGGAAATTCACAGCATGGGGAAAGGAGGAGGCCAGGGTGTGGCAAAGCTGCTGGAAGTTATTTAATAAGTGGCCTAGATTCTAGGAACAGACCCAGGAGGTTGGGAGGCGGAAATGCCCTAATTTGTGAAGAAAGAAAATAGCCCACCTACATGGAGCTAGTCAAACTGACCAGACTCCCAGTGCTGGAGCCTGACCTCACTAACCAGCGGCTGCTGTGAGATATGAAGGGGGCACCCCTGAGTCATGCTTATTGGAGCTGCCTCTCCCTTCATATCCTGCTCCTCACAATGGGGAGTTTATTGGGCTTCCTACCAGGGAGCTCTCCCTGGACCCTGCTAGGGGCTCCATCTCCTGTATCAGTCGGTGGCTAGTAGGTGTGTGATGGATCTGCTGGGAGAGACAAGGGGCTCTCTCTTCGTCCCGTCACCCTGGTATTTGCTGGATACGCTGAGCGGGGTGGGGGTGGGACTCTGTTCACTGCGATCCACCCAGAGCTTCCATTTGATTCGCTCCTCTCTGCCACAAATGGTGGGGCTGTGAGTGGGGAAAGAGGTCCTGAGTGTTGGACTCTTGCTCTTTCAGGGGCCGGTGACCTTCGAGGAGGTGGCTGTGCATTTCACCAGTGAAGAGTGGGCTCTGCTGGACCCCGCTCAGAGAGCCCTCTACTGGGATGTCATGCAGGAGAAGTATGAGAATGTGACCTTGCTGGGTAAGGGTTCCTGTCCCCTCGGTTCTTTCAAATGATACCTCACAAGCCATACTGTGTACAAAATTGATCATAATTTTCTAGAAGAGTGAACACAGGGGTGTAGACAGATACAGTGTCTGTGTGTGTGTGTGTGTTCCCAGCAGATATGTGGGTATTTCAATCCCTCACAAGCATAGTGTTCGGCATCTTCAAGGACCTGGGGAACTGGTCCTGGGAATTCACTGGTTTACCAAGTGTGACACTGTATGGAATTGTGAGACACTTTGGTATTAATAATAAAATAATAATATAATCTGAAAAATTGCAATGAATTGTGCTAGATATGCCATGTAAGGTGTCAGTGAAAATGTTATGATTTGCCAAGTATGATAATTTTGTTTCTATGTTTGTATCACCTTTGTATTGTGAGTTATAGATATGTAGGGTACATCTCTATTTCCAGACTTATGCAGTGTTTCTGGGTGACACCCCCAGATATATTGGCATCAGCACTGCCTAGCCTGTTTGATGGCCCATTGAAGGTCATCATCTGTACAATGAGCCCATGGAAAGGACCAAGGGGATACACCTATTGAGTCAGCAAGACATGCCGGGGTATGCCTGTGTAATGAGAACTCCAAGGCTTTTCCATGCCACGTGCTGTGAATCTTGTATTTGGGACACAGGAAGTACAGGCCACATGGCAAAAGGAATGTAAAGGGCAGCTGCATCATCTCCATTTTGTCTTCATTCCCCCTTCCTACCTCTGGAGCAACTTCTCTACAAACTGAACCCTGGAACAAAGGAGTGAATGACCCATCCAAGCTGTGGATGTGTTCCAGACGGACTTTCAAGCCAGCAACTCACCAATACTGCTAAGAACCTGATATATCCATTTTGGAATGTATCTGACTGCTTTCCCATTTAACTTCTTTCTGTCTTTCTTTCATTTAAACCTTTAGTTTAGATGCTAAAGGATTGGCTGGAAGGATGGAATTTTGAGTAATATCCAAACCTATACTGACCTGGTGATGTGGCTGACCCTTTGGGATCAGAGGAACACTTTGTTTATGTGAGCAGAGTTTTTAAATAACCTCTCACTGTACTGGACCTTGCTGCTGATTAGGAGCCAGAGAACTGGGATGCAATAAAGGGGGCCATGTGATTTCTTTTTTCAGCTTCTCGATAACCCAGTTGGTGACTGGTCAGTGAGTTTAACTTCAGTGTTAACCAGCAGTTCTGGGAGCATCTGCTCTCCCTTTTTCAGCCTGTCCTAACTTTGGCATTTTCAGTGAAAACTGCCCCTGGCCCACCAGGTCACACTAAGCACTGAAGTTAAATTAATAGAATGTTTGTTTTTTTATGACCAAGTCTTATGAAATCAACTGAACTCCTTTGTTTTCTTTCATCTGAGCAGGGTTTCTAGTTTTCCAACGTGATGTGATCTCCCAGCTGGAACAAGGGGAAGAGCCGTGGGTCCCAGACCTCCAGGGTTCAGAGGAAAGAGAGATCCTGAGAGCTCCCTGCACAGGTGAGGAAACATTAAACCACCTCAGAATCTGTAAGTGCCTGAAGGAAACATCTGGGATACCCAACAAAGCCCTTGGGGAGATCTCTCAGTTCATTATTGTCCCTAGCAGGGGTCGTATCCTCAGGGTAAATATAGTTCATGGCTTCCTATAGATCCTAGCAGACACCAGGCAGTAGCTTCCTCCCTTCCCCCTACATATTTGGATGGGATGTGAAGGCTGAATTCATCCCCCTCCTCTCTCCTATTTGGGGGAAGAGTTTGGGGGAGTTCAGCTCCTGATTTTTATTTGACCTGTCTTCAGCACTTGTTTTTCTTTGGTCTTCCCCTTTCCATCCCTGTTTGAGGTTTCTGTCTCTGTCACAGCAGGTGATGCAATGGCATGTGAGAAAGAGGAGCAGAATTCTCAGCCTGAAAATGTTGTGCCAGTGGGTAAAAACAGAGCATTATCCCAAAGACTGAAAAGGAATGTGTCCAGGAGTCATGAGCAGGGAAAATCCTGGGAGATTCAGCACAGACCAAAAACAGATCAAGGAAACCAGCCAGGGGAGAAAGTGGATAAATTTATTTCCTGTTGGGGAACTCAGAAGGTCCTCATGGAAACCACAACACAGCAGGATATCCTCAGGCGAAAGAGAAAAAATACATGCACTGAGTGTGGAAAAACCTTCTCTCACAGCTCAGACCTTTCTAAACATCAGAGAACCTGCCCAAACTCACACAGGGGACAGGCCCTATGAATGCAGTGAGTGTAGGAAAACCTTCAATCGCAGTTCGCACCTTATTAGGCATCAAACAATCCACGGAGGAGAGAGGCCCTATGAATGCCGTGAGTGTGGGAAATGCTTCACTAGCAGCTCAAACCTTAGATTTAATTTACCCTGGTTCCTCAACTGTAGCTACAGCTCTAGTACCCATCAGTCCAAAGACTGAGAGAAATGGAGAGTTCCAACCATTGTCCTTTTAGTATCTTATTGTTCCTCTCTCTGTTTTTTGTGCTGGCCTTTCTCTTCTATCATTTTCTGCCTTTGTTTAGTTGGTAACAGTTGGTTTCCATCACTCACGTTTGTTTGTTTAAATCTCTGTCTGTTGTGAAATAAATTTTTTGCTTGTTCGATAACTGTACTCAGGTGCTGTGTGAGATACAGTAGCAATGGTCCACAGTAAAACTAGTAACCTGGGATACTTGGGGAAGAGAGGATCTGGGATTTCACCAGGTATCTGGTGATCCGGGCTGGACCCCAGAGGGGGACACATTGAAGGAACTCAGGGGTTAGGGTGGCTGCTGTAGCTCAGAGGAGGGTCCTTGAGTTCCAGCAGGCTGGTGAGTTTGGTCACTAACATCCAGCTGCCAAATGCAATACTCCCTCTTCCTTGTGGCAGGTGGCAACGAGGAGACTCACAGCCCTCAGCACCCTGAGAAGGGTCACAATGTGTCTCTGTGTTGATCTACCTGTCAAATCCACACAGGGAAAGCTCCCGATAGCACAAAACTCTGCCTTATGAAATCATGGAACATGTGCTCTTTGCTCTGTGAAAGCATGTAAAGAATCCAAGCGCTGGAGGACAGGGTTTGGGTCCAGAGCGACCTAGACAAATTGGAGGATTGGGCCCAAAGAAATCTGAGGAGGTTCAACAAGGAGAAGTGCAGAGTCCTGCACTTAGGACGGAAGAATCCTATGCACTGCCACAGACTGGGGACTGACTGAGTGAGGGGGGTTTGATAGCAGCCTTCAAGTACCTGAAAGAGCAGCAGTGTGGGCGTTCTCCTGGCCACTTTTGCTGGGCTGGGCAGGCGTCCTGGAGGCCTTTCTAGAAGAGCATTGGGAACTGAGTTAGAAAAACCAATGTGAAAACCAGAACCTCAGGTTTAGACTCATTTATTTATAATATTAAATCTTCAATTCTAGTGTCACAGTCAATACAATTGCTTCAGCCTGATAGTTGCCCAAAGGGAAACTTAACGTCTCTCAAAGGGGAGTGGAGAGAAAACACTTTTCAGAGTCCGAGAGAGACAAGGCGGGTGAGGGTAAGAGCTTGCAGAGGACCAACCTCTGTTGGTGAAAGAGACAAGCTGTGGAGCTAACTCAGCACCCTTCTTCAGTTCTGTGTAGCCTGGAAGGTCGTCTCTTCCATAACCAGCAGTTAGAACATAAGAACAGCCACACTGAGTCAGACCAGTTCATCTAGCCCACTCTCCCGAAAGTGGCCAATGCCCGGCGCCCCAGAGGACCCCTGGGACCAACATGGATACAACACCACCACAAACAAGGTGAAAAGTCAATGCACATGGGAGAAGCATCTTGTGTTTCCATGGGCGGTAGGTTTGTAGAAATTTTGGTGGTGCCCAGAACCTGCCCAAACTCCGCCCCCCACCTGCCCAAGGTTCTGGGAGGGAGTTTGGGGTGTGGCTGGGGATGAGAGGTTTGGGGTGTGGGAGGGGGCTCAGGGCTATAGCAGAGGGTTGGGGTGTGGGGTGATGGCAGTGTGGTGGGGCTGGGGATGAGGGGTTCATGATGCAGGAGGGGGCTCAGGGTTGGGGCAGACAGTTAGGGTACAGGGGGATGAGGGCTCTGGCTGGGGCTGGGAATGATGCGTTTGGGGTGTGGGAGAGGCTCAGTGCTAGAGCAGAGGGTAGGGGTGTGGGGGGTGAGGGCTCTGTCTGAGGCTGGGGGGTTTGGGGTGTTGGAGAGGCTCAGGGCTGGGGCAGAGGGTTAGGGTGCAGGGGGATGAGAGCTGTGTCTGGGATGGGGATAAGGTGTTTGGGGTGTGGGAGGGCTCAGGACTAGGGCAGAGGGTTGGGGTGCAGGGGTGTGTGAGGGCTCTATCTGGGGCTGGAGATGAGGGGTTTGTGGTGTTGGAGGGGGCTCAGGGCTGGGGCAGAAGGTTGGGGTGTGCGGGGGGATGAGGACTCTGGCTGGGACTGGGGATGGGAGGTTTGGGGTGTGGGAGGGGCTCAGGGCTGGGGCAGAGGGTTGGGGTGTGGGGGGGGAATGAAGGCTCTGGCTGGAACTGGGGATGGGAGGTTTGGGGTGTGGGAGGAGCTCAGGGCTGGGGCAGAGGGTTGAGGATGTGGTGGGGGGGTGAAAGCTCTGACTGGGGGTGTGGGCTCTGGGGTGGGGCAGGGCTGGGGATGAGTTTGGGGTGCAGGCAGGCTGCTCCGGGACAAGGGCCAGAAAGGAGGACTCCCCCCAGCCCTTTCCCTGCTGGCAGCAGCAAGCTCTGGGGGAGGAACCCCTCATTCCCCCCCCCCAGCAGCACCCTCACTCCCACCACTGTCACTGCAGGTGCTCCTAGGGCCCTTCTCAGGTCCAGGAATCTCCCTCGCCTCCCCCATTATGGGTGCCGGGGGGTGCTGCATGCACCTCCTCCCCTGCTGTTGCCCCTGACTGTAGCCTCACTGGGGGTGGGGGATGGGGCTGTCTCCTTGCCCAGCATGGGGCAGGAGTGGTGACTGCGGGGGTGGGGGTGGGGGCTGTGATGGTGGAGGGTCCCGCTGGAAAAGGGAAGGGTCTGAGGTGGAAGGGCAGGCTCAGAGTCAGTCTGCCCTGGCAGTGAGTTGGGAAGGGGGGGCACTAGGACCCTGTGGCAGCAGTTGCTGCAGGGAGGCAGCATGGAGCTGCATGGAAGAGGCAGGGACGCTCTGCTCCCTCCGGGGCCCAGGGACATGCATGGGGCCAGCAAGGGGGTCTGGGGGACACTCGGGGGAAGCACGGGGGGTGGCAGGTGGGGCCTGAGGGGAGACCCGGCCCCAAACTTTGGTGGAGCTGGGCCCCAGGGCTCTGAATATTGCTGGTTCCCGGGCACCACGTGGGTATATAACTCGCCGCCCATGTGTGTTTCATTCCTTATGTCCTAGTCCCATCATGTGGCCATTTCCTTTTCTTCCTTTCTGTTAAAAGCTTTGGTGTTTTGCACAGAAACATTATTTCCCCAGGAGAGACCCAGGAGTGGGGGCTGCATTCCTGTGCCAAACAGTCACTGGAAGGGGGCAGACAAAGGCCTTTAGGACGAGGCGTCCGTCACTGTCAAAAGATCATCTCCCTCCTGCAGGTCACTGGCAGCCTGAATTTGTTCCTTATCCTCCCAGAGTCTGGGGGCTGGAATCAGCACTACCCAGCCCCTCCGTACGTAGCAGGAGCAAACACAAACCTGGTCTTTAAAACAAGCTGTCCCCTTCCTTCTCAGGGAAGATTTTTCTGTGATTGAAGTTGAGCTTCAGTTCCCCTCTCCTAGGGGCGGGGCAGGTGTGGGGCCAGCTCCCAGTGAGATCTGTTTTCACCTTTGCCCCCTTTCAGTCACTCTGGGATCCTAACTCTGCTCCCAGCTGTCAGGCAGCTTCCAGCCCATCCACCCTGCTCACTAACTCCATGGTCATGTGTCACTCCCTCTGCCAGCACACAGAGCTTGCAGGAAAGCTACACCTGCCAGATGCATTGGTGGTATAGTGGTGTGCGTAAGTATCTTCCAAGCAATTCATCTGGGTTTGATTCCCAGCCAATGCAATAATGGCTTTTCTCTTTTGTTGTTTCCTCATCTGGAAGTGGTTTAATTTCAGTCACATTGTGTTACAATCACATTATCTATAGAATGAGACAATAAATGTGTCGAAGTCCAGCAGGTCCTACAGGATGGAGGCACACAAGGGGCTGGAATGTGTCATCTGAGAAAGACAGAACACTTGGAAACCTGCATCTCCCATCCCCTGGCCTTGCGTGTTATGATTCCAGCTGCGTGAGCTGTTTGTAGGATGTTCCGGCATGATGGGGACATGAAGTTTTGAGACAGTTTTTGCTCCTGCAGATTCCTTTGCTGTTATAATTATAATGACATGAACAACAGGGAGGCAAAATAAACATAAACCCCAAATTGCAATACAGGTGGGGAAAGGGACGATCACGGTTAAGCCAAACACTTCAAAATAAAAATTAATACTAAAAAAGGGGAGGGGGGGAAGAGATCAGGTATGTGGAGATCCTCTTGATATTTCAATGCACATTGTTAGAATCAAAGTTCAGACTTGACACTGGAAAACTACCTGTCTCTCTGAACACCTGTGATGAGCAAGATGGAGTTGGGACACCTGTTCTGCTTCAATCATTTATTGTCTCTCTGTTCTCTCCTTCTTCTCCCCCCAATTCCTCATCTCCAATGTCTCTGCCTTTCTCCTCTTGCTCCCTCTCCCCTGCCCTTTCCAGGAACTCACAGTCTACAGCATTTAGGACAAGCCAGAGCTCCCATGTTCTGCACATGAGCCTGTGTCAGAGGACGTGTGACCCCGGTCAGAACCAGTCACCAGATCAATATGACCCTTTATGGGCGACTTCTCTGCCTGCTCTGCAATTTACATCCCCCCCCCCCGCAAACAGGGTGGGGTACAGCTCTGACTGAGAGGCCTCACAGGAGAAATTTCAGCCCAAAGACAAATTTGTGTGAAATGTTGAGAAATGAAGAGCCCCCCAAATCCCCAGAACTCTAGTGTCACCCCCATGGCACCAGCACAGGGAACCCAGTGAGATGGGGTTACAGAATACAAGGGGGGAGGCAGCAGGGAGAGATGTGACAGGGAATCTCTCTTTTTCTTTCTCTCATCACTTTCTGTTCTTCTCTTTCCTTCCAGGAACTGCAGTCACAGCAGGGAGTGGTTTGTCTCAGTGTCTGTCATGGAGGTGGTGGAAGTGATGGATTCTGTGACTTCCTGCAACCTCCGTGACTTCTGCAGTGGGCACAGTGGCTGACTCCAGGGCCACTCAATCAACTGGCTCCAGGGACCACCCAAGCAGCGGCCAATGCGGCTGGCCCTGGGGACCACTTGACCAGTGGTCCCGAGGGCAGCAGGAGCAGCCACAGCTTGGTGGCCTCTGGCAGCACTTCTGGGGTGGCCAGAACAGCAGCTGGCCCCCTGGGGCTCCCCCCTGCCCCAGCAGCAACTGGAGTGGCAGCGACTCTCAGGGCTTCTCCCCTGGTAGCTGGTGCTCATTATCCATCAAATAAATCAAAACACTTCCCCCTGCAAGTGGATTTAGCCCGGGACCCTCAGAGTCAGCAGCTGTTACACCCCCACTGAGATCTCTGGTCAGGTGTCCTAGTGCCAAGAGCCTCCGATGTAGATCCTAAAATAGCGTTTTTGCACCAGGGGCGGCTGAAATTTTGGACCAGACATTGTAGCCCCTCTGTTATTTTACTGAATTGCTTCAAAACAGCAAGTGTAGAAACTCTCCTAAGTGCCAGGCTCTCTGCCATGGAAACAGCTGCCCCTGCTCTCCAGGAGTCTGTGCGTTCCACACAGCAACGTACACACCTGCTCCACACTGAAGGGGGGGTCAGACAGTGACGGTAACGCAAATCTTCAGACTATTAACCCAGGTCCCTTTCTTTAACCCAGGACGTGCCAGTCACCTGTTAGCCATGGTGTTATCTTCACCTTCAAATACCTCTCAGGACATTGAACAGAGGGAGTGAACCCCCCCAAATGGCTCCCTGTTGAGGCGTTGCACCGGACCTACCCCTGGAGACTGTCTGGTTTTATACTCTTAGAGCTTTTTCTCTTCAAACCCCTTATTCCAATCTCTGGGCCAACCTCCGCATTTCAGAGTTTAGAATTTACTCTCATCACCCTCCTATGGCACTTTCCATGTGACTGAGACAAAGCAAGTGGGGGAAGCTCCGTGGCTAATGAAAACCAACGCTCTGGGTGAGGCCTGAACTCACACCCACAGCTGTATTTCCCCCTGCATGAGCCACTATAGGTGCTTCTTAGACAAACTTGGGCTGTCGGTGGTTATGTGTGTCTGTGCTTCACCACTTTGGCTGCTCTGTGAAAAGCTGATGGTTCAAACGGAAGCTGGTGGGTTTTTGTTTTGTTTTAAGCAATTAGAGTCTAGTACATTTTAACAGGCAGAAAATGTCCTATTCTGGTCTAGCCCCATTTGACTCCTTCTGTCCATCTTCTTCCTTCCCCCTCAGTGTCTTTCCTTCCCCATTGGGAACATGCAGAGATGAACCCCAGTCAGTCTGTGTCACAGAGAGTCTGTATCTCCTAAGGAATGTGGGTGAAGGATTCCAGCTGAATTAACGCCGCTCACCTGGGTTAGAAACATTTGTTTCTTTCGAGCAGATAGTGGGAAATGGGACATTAATTCAGAGCCAGGAGGCAAGGCAGAGGCTTCATGCTGTTGATCTCCGTGAAGGGAGAGAGGATCCCCAGGAAGGAACAGAGCTTCCTTTAGAGTCAAGCTGGGTCTCCTGGAAGTTGGAAAAGACCCTTGGTCACTGAGGATCTCATGGGATCGTGCTGCTCCAGAGGCTAGAGAGTCTTGGGTGTGGGGAGGGTGTCACTGCACAGTCTGAAATGGAAGGGAGGACCCTGGAAGGGAGGGGGAGGAACAGAAAATGGAGAGGAATGAAACAGAATAAACGCCTCTTCTGTCTCCCATCCCCAACCCAGCAAGAACTGTTATCAGTGGGGAAACTCCCCACGATGAATGGCAGAGACCACAGAGACATTTGCCTCATGCTGAGAAGTAAGGTGACCAATCACCAAGTGTGAAAAATCAGAGACTTTCACCAGATGCATTGGTGGTATAGTGGTGAGCATAGCTGCCTTCCAAGCAGTTGACCTGGGTTCAATTCCCAGCCAATGCAATGATGTGATGATTCCTCCACTGGGAATTGGTTTAATTTCAGTCACATTGTTTCAGTTTATCAATGGAATGAAAGAATCAGTGTCCCAAATCCCAACAGGTCATTAAACACCCTGTGGAGGAAGAAAGGGGTGGGACTACATAATAAGCAGTTGGAGTCATCCTGGTATTACAATGCTTGGTTTATTTTTTTTTTTAAATTTCCTTTACTTCCCTTTCCCTTTTAGACTCAGAGCCTTTAAGGTCAGAAGGGACCAGTGTGATCATCTAGTCTGACCTGCTGCACCTTGCAGGCCAAAAGACCCCACCCACCCACCCACTCCTGGAATAGACCCGGGAGAGGAGGCAGCTCCGTGCTCTGCCCCTACCCCAGGCAGCACATGGAGCCCTCTGCTCCCCTCCCCCCACAACGGCTGTGCAGAGATGTGCCAGCAGCACTAAGGTGGCTCCCTGCCCACTCTGCCTCCTTCCCTCCGTGCCGCTCCCAGAAGTGGCTGGCATGTCCCAGCATCCCCTGGGGCGGGGGGAGTGTCTCCACGTGCTGCCCCTGCCCCGAGCACCAACTCTGCAGCTCCCATTGGCCAGGAACTGCAGCCAATGGAAGCTCTGGGGGCAGCGCCTGCAGACAGCAGGACATGGAGATCCCCTGGCCCCATTCATGTAGGAGCTGCTGCCAGAGGGTTGTGTGTACCGGTCACTTTGGGAGCTGCATCACCCCTCCTGCACCCCACCCCCACCCCCAGCGCAGAGCCCACACCCAAATTTCCTCCCAGTGCTTTGCTTGTCTTCCTTTCACCAGAACCATCCTTCTTCTCTTGGGCTGCAAGTAGCCACCCCTGGGAAGCCAAGAGGCAGGCATAGGATTCTGCAAGGTAAGTGTCCCACAGCGCCGCGATGGACGGTGTGATGAAGGTAAGTCTTCCTGAGGCACAATGAACTGCAACGCAGCGAACCACTGGCCAGGCAGTCGGGGTGAAGGGCATTCACTGGAGGTACAAGCTTGTGAGTGACTCCTGAACACAGGGCCCCTTCCCCTTTTAAGGACCTGCTCCTCATGGCCTGCGACTAGAGATGACTTGGCTGCATCTGGTGGGTCACACTCCACCTTGGGCAGTGTCCATGCTCTGGGTGTATGATCACTGCCTAATGAGAGTCCCAGACACCTTGTCTGCCTGGGAGATCTTCTGATCTTCCAGCTGTTCAACCAGCCCCTTCATCCCACAAGCATTGCAGGAGGGAGCGGGAGGGGGAGGGGGAAAGCCACTTCACAGTCATTCAGAGAGGGAGAGGAGACAAAAATGGGAATGGGGGAAGTATAACAGACCTATTGAGCATAGAAATCACTGCTGCTCCTACAACAGCAGGGACAGGCCACTAGGAGCTGGGAAAAATTAAGCCATTATGTTTCTGCCTGGTTTTGAACCAGAGACCTTTTGCATGTTAGGTAAACGTGATAACCACTACACTACAAAATCTCTGTTGCTGGGCTCTGCCCCTCCCTTCATAAGAACAGAAGAATGGCCAGACTGGGTCAGACCAAAGGTCCATCCAACCCCATATCCCAGCTGCCAACAGTGGCCAATGCCAGGTGCCCCAGAGGGACTGAACCTAACAGGTAATGATCAAGTGATCTCTCTCCTGCCATCCATCTCCATCCTCTGAGAAACAGAGGCTAGGGATACCATTCCTTACCCAGGCTGCCTAATAGCCATTAATGGACTTAACCTCCATTAATTTATCTGCAAAAATAATGAGGAGTACTTGTGGCACCTTAGAGACTAACAAACTTATTTGAGCATAAGCTTTTGTGGGCTAAAATCCACTTCATCAGATGCACACAGTGGAAAATACAGCAGGAAGATCTATATATACACAGAGAACATGAAAAAATGGGTGTTGCCATCCACACTATAATGAGAGTGAGCAGTTAAGGTGAGCTATTATCAGCAGGAGAAAAAAACTTGTAGTGATAATCAGGATGGCCCATTTCCAACAGTTGACAAGAAGGTGTGAGTAACAGTAGGGGGACAAATAAACATGGGGAAATAGTTTTACTTTGTGTAATGACCCACCCACTCCCAGTCTTTATTCAAGCCTAATTTAATGGTGTCCAGTTTGCAAATTAATTCCAATTCAGCATCTCTCGTGGGAGTCTGTTGTTGAAGGTTTTTTGTTGTAATATTGCGACTTTTAGGTCTGTAATCGAGTGACCAGGGAGATTGAAGTGTTCTCTGGCTGTGTTTGAATGTTATAATTCTTGATGTCTGATTTGTGTCCGTTTATTCTTTTATGTAGAGACTCTCTGGTCTGGCCAATGTACATGGCAGAGAGGCATTGCTGGCACATGATGGCACATATCACATTGGTAGATGTGCAGGTGAATGAGCCCCTGATGGCATGGCTGATGGTGATTAGGTCCTATGATGGTGTCCCCTGAATAGATATGGGGACAGAGTTGGCAATGGGCTTTGTTGCAAGGATAGGTTCCTGGGTTAGTGTTTTTGTTGTGTGGTTGCTGGTAAGTATTTGCTTCAGGTTGGGGGGCTGTCAGTAAGCAAGGACTGGCCTGTCTCCCAAGATCTGTGAGCGTGGGGGATTGTCCTTCAGGATGGGTTGTAGATCCTTGATGATGCACTGGAGAGGTTTTAGTTGGGGGCTGAAGGTGACGGCTAGTGGGGTTCTGTTACTTTCTTTGTTGGGCCTGTCCTGTAGTAGGTGACTTCTGGGTACTCTTCTGGCTCTGTCAATCTGCTTCTTCACTTCAGCAGGTGGGTACTGTAGTTGTAAGAACGCTTGATAGAGATCTTGTAGGTGTTTGTCTCTGTCTGAGGGGTTGGAGCAAATGCGGTTGTATCTTAGAGCTTGGCTGTAGACAATGGATTGTGTGATGTGGTCTGGGTGAAAGCTGGAGACATGTAGGTAAGTATAGCGTTCAGTATGTTTCCGGTATAGGGTGGTGTTTATGTGACCATCTATTAGCACAGTAGTGTCCAGGAAGTGGATCTCTTGTGTGGACTGGTCCAGGCAGAGGTTGTAGGTGGGATGGAAATTGTTGAAATCATGGTGGAATTCCTCAAGGGTTTTCTTTTCCATGGGACCAGATGATGAAGATGTCATCAGTGTAGCACAAGTAGAGTAGGGGCATTAGGGGACGAGAGCTGAGGAAGCGTTGTTCTAAGTCAGCCATAAAAATGTTGGCATACTGTGGGGCCACGTGAGTACCCATAGCAGTACCGCTGACTTTGTCCCCAAATGTGAAATAGTTATGGGTGAGGACAAAGTCACAAAGTTCAGCTGTGACATTATCGGGGATACTGTTCCTGACGGCTTGTAGTCCATCTTTGTGTGGAATGATGATGGAGCGTCTACATAGCCAGACAATCCTGCTGTCAGGGTGCCAATGCCTGAGATGATGGAGCATCCAGGATTTCCAGGTTTATGGATCTTGGGTAGCAGATAGAATAACCCTGGTTGGGGTTCTAGGCTGTCTTATTGCCAAGGGACGGAGAAACTCAGCCAGCAGCAGGGGGTGCATAACACCGCCCTAGTGTGGGGGTGACAGTGCCTCCAAGATCCTGACACCCCTATTGGTTCCACTGCTGGTTGTTTTCCTTTTTCTGTGGGACTCTGGGCAAGTTGCTCCCCCCTCTAGGGCTCTGTCCCCAGCAGGCAAATGGGGATTTCGTACCTTCCGGCTATTGGAAAGTGCTGGGAGAATCCCCCAGCCAAAGCTGCTCTGACAGCGCTAAGCAGCATCTGACCATTCAAGGTCGGAGCGCACTGCCCAGGAGGAGGAGTGTTTGGCTCTGGGGTTTCACTTCAGCCCAGTCTAGAGAGAGGGGCCCAGCCATGGGGTTTGGCTCAAGAAGACCAAGTCTCCAATTTGTTATGGGCGTTTTGAATTCCAGTCCTGAGCTCCGAAGTGCTTGGTGTCAGCTGCACATTTCAGAAGCAGGCTCTCCACTCCATTTTCCAAATCATTCATGAAACTATTGAATAGTACCGGACCCCAGACTGATCCCTGCCGGACCCACTAGGTGCCCCCTCTCCCTTGGACAGCCAAACCTGGAGAAGGGCCCTTGGAGTCTGGGCTTACAACCAGCTCTGCCCCCACATGTCACTGATTGCAGCTGGACCGCATTTCCCTCGTTTGCTTGTGAGAATGTCCTGCGGGACTGTGTCAAAAGCCTTAGTGACCCCAAGATAGATCCCATCTACTGTTTACCCACCTCCACTAGGCCTGGAGGTACAGAGAAGGGAAGTGACCTGTCACCAGATGGATCAGACTGAACAGGTTTCAGACCTCGAGGAGGCTCTTACCTTCTAAACAGGGATTGCTGTTTTCTAGTAAAATCACTACAAGGGAAGGAGAAAACTTGAAAGAAGTTCCTCCTGGCGCTCACGTCCGTGAACCCGATTACTCTCTCAGTCCTCAGAGAGAGACCAGGAGAAGGAGACTTGCTGCAGCAAAGCCACAGGGGTCTCTGAGGTTTCCCTGGCCCCTCGCCCCTGTCCTGCCTGGCTGATGTCAGCATCTCTCTGTGAGGTCACCACCTCCCCACCACGTTGGACCAATAGGCTGAGGTCCTGCAAAAGGCCTTTGTGATGTCACCGCCACACCCCTCCCTTGCTGTGCCAATGTCCTGCCCCTGCCCAGGCACTTTGGAGGGTTGAGCTACTCCCTGTGGATCACCCCACTCAAGGAGCGTTCGTTCTAGGCAGCAAGCCGGCTAGACAGGGAAACATCAGACGCTGCTCCCAGTGCTACACTCAGTTTTTCAGAAATTAGTCGACTTTATGGCCAGAAGAGACCATTAGAGCATCTAATCTGACCCCTGCATATCACAGGCCTCCTGTACGACACAAGAGCTACTTTTGGGGCAAACACATTCCAGAAAGGCATCTAGTCTTCCTGAAATGACATCAGGAGATGGAGAATCCAGCACTTTCCTTGGTAGCTTGTTCCTGTGGTCAATCATCCTCGCTGTTGAATTTTTTGTGCCTTAGTTGTAATATGAATTTGTCTCTTTTCACCTTCCAGCCATTGGGTCTTCTTATGCCTTTCTCTGCTCTATTCAAGAGCCCTTTAATACCCAATCTTTTCTCTCCATTAAGGCACTTCAGTGAAGTCACCTTTCAATCTTCTTTTGATCAGCTAAACAGGTTGAGCTCTTTCAATAGCTCCCTAGAAGGTATTTTTTCCAGTCCTCAGAACATTAGGTGGCTCTTTGCTGCCCCAGCTCCAATTTCACAACATCTTTTTCAAATGAGGACACCAAAACTGGAGGCAGTATTGCAGTATCAGTCCCACTGATGCCGTGTCACCTCCTGTGACGTTATTGACATAATCTGTAACTGTATAGATCACCATTGCGACCACTGTTCTATATTTGCAGCCAATATTACAGAGAAATGGTAATGTAAGGGGTCTATGGAGAGGTTCTGACTGGCTGATTATAATGATGCTATCTCTAGATGTGTATCGTTTTTTGTAGTTGACATTATGAATATTGGCTCTATGCTGCCTGTATTTCAAACTTGTGCTCTGCTTCAGGGAATGATACCTTTGTTTAATTGATGAAAACATAAACTAGACACTTAGAGGATTGGAACTAATTTCAGCTGATGGACAGGTTTGCTAGGTTTTTATGCATTTGGACAGTGAAATATTGAGTGTTCACATTCATTTCAAGCATCCTCGTATGGTGGAGCTCCTGAACATAATGGAGAATGGAAATGAAATTTTTTTTCAAGAGGACACCTGGGTTTGAACAAAGGACCACTTGATCTGCAATCAAACACTCTACCACTGAGCTGTACCCCCATTACAACAGGAATATGGAATCATGATCTCCAGGACTTTGAAGGACAGACCCTGCATCATCGAGCTCCTTTGTCATTCGCAGACCACAGGTGGTTTTAAAAATGGGGTTTGATTAAACTTCTTAAATGTGGTCAACACCACAGCTTGCACCCCCACTGATATAGCTTCTCCCCATGACAGAGCTGCCACCTCCTGGGGAAGTGGATTGACTACACCAACAGGAAAACTCTCCCCCCTCAGCATGGAGCAGTGGTTCTCAAGCTGTGGGTCAGGACCGCAAAGTGGGTCGTGACCCTGTTTTAATGGGGTCACCAGGGCTGGCATTAGACTTGTTGGGTCCTGGGGCTGAAGCCAAAAGTCTGAGCCCCCCAACCCAGGGCTGAATCCCTCAGGCTTTGGTTTTGCCCTCCCCCCACTGGGGCTCAGTCTTTGGCACTCCCCCCTGCCCGGAGGGGCTTGGTCCCTCTTTCCAGAGCTACGTATTAAGTTATTTTGGCAGAAGGAGGTTGCAGTGAAAGGACGTTTGAGAAACCCTGGCACAGAGCATCTCCATTACTGAGCTGCACCAGCATAGACTCACTGTTTGAAATATTGACCTGGCCTTAGCCTCTGAATATGTCTAGACTTGGCTCCCTATGGCACTGTTGTGATCAGACACTGACAGTACAGCCATGGAGACACCACACACCAGCCTTGCCTAGCTGGCAAGGATCAAACCTTCACAGAAAGACCCCCATGGTTTTCTAATTCAGCTCCCTAAGGCCTCAGCCACAACCACTTAACACAGGGGCCTTTCTACACTCTGGTTCTGTTCTCACTGAAGGGTCATTACAAATTGCTCAGACCAGCTTCCCCAGCACACTCACTGCTGTGCAGCTCTGTATGTGTGGCCATGGCTGAACAGCAAGAATTCCTGCCCATTTCCCTACTGGCTGGAGCATGATGAGGGTGTGTTTGTGGTTAATGATGTTGCTGTAGATTGTTCATTCCCTGCCTTGGCAATTCAGACAGTCCCTTTTCCCGTTGTATTGCCAGCACCTCTGTGAGTCCAATAACAGAGGCAGGTTTTCTCTGGGCACTGAGATTTTTGAGAGCGTTGGTGGCTCCTTTCTTTCCTCACCCTGGAGTAAACTCAGCTTTTTATTCCACCCTTGATGACTCATGGAATAACAACAGCAGCATGAAGAGGAGAGTGAATATCTCACTGCCAGGGGGAAGGTGGACGCATTCCCTCTGTCTGACCATTGCCATTGTGGGAGAGAAGGTTTCAGTGGAATCGAATGCCCTGGCTCAGACAATAGACACAGGGAGGTTTTGCTGTTCATGGATCTGTGCAAAGGAAATTGTGTGTCTGTGTGAAAATGAGGAGGGATATGAAATGCCCACGTGGTGGTGCCTAAGGCAAAAGGGAACCCTAGAGGATTAGAATAGGATAAGTTCTCAAGCAACATGTTTCTTACTTTGCCCATCTGTTAGTTTTGATGATTATCGATGGAAAGATTTTGCCATTGGGTCATGTGTTTACACAGATATTGACATTTACCAACAAATACGTAATTCTTCCAAGTCTGCTGGTGGTGAGTTTAGAGGGACACACTCACTCCTCCCACCCCCCATGCCAGACCTGTGCTCTCCAGAATGTCAACTTCCCACAGAGCTGGGATCCTTCCCTCATCTCTCCCCAGACCACTGCCCCACCCCCACTTCTGGGGTCCCCTCCCAACACTGTCCAACTCCCCTGCTGGCAGGATCCCTTCCCGTTCCTTTCATTTCCTGCCTCCCCTCTGAGCAAAAGCTCTGCATTGTTCCCACACTGGGAATTGAACCCAGGCCACCTGGGTGAAAAACCAGGAATTCAAATCATGAGATCATATGGGACTTGTATAGTCAATAGCATGTTTACACATTCACACCCAATAATTCAAAGTAGCCATTCAAAAAACCTTCAAAAACAGACTTCAAAGAGAAATTGCAGAGTTACAATTGATTTGCAAACTTAACACCATTAATTTGAGCTTGAATAAGGACTGGGAGTAGCTGGCTCACAATAAAAGCAATTTTCCCTCTCTTGGTATTGACACCTCCCCATCAATTATGGGGAGAGGACCACATCCACCCTGACTGAATTAGCCTTCAACACTGGTTCTCCCCTTGTACAGTAACTCCCGTCACTTCATGTTCCAATCTATATTTATGCCTCTATCTGCAATTTTCACTCCATGCATCTGAAGAAGTGGGCTTTTTACCCACGAACGCTTATGCCCAAATAAATCTGTTAGTCCTTAAGGTGCCACCGGACTCCTCATTGCTTTTAATTCTAAGCTGATCTTAACCCTTTCAGTACCCTTACAAACTCAGATGCTTCTCACCACAGGCTGGCTGGTGGCTTTTCAGCCAGGCTCTCCCCTTTCATCAGTGCTTCAGTTGCTTGGTGTGGGGGTGTCTGTAGATGTAGGTGACAGAGAGAGATAAAGCCTGGCAAATGTCTCTCCTTTTATCATGTCCTTTCTTCCCTAATGGCTTTGCCCCCCCCCTTCAGAGTCAGGTGAGCATCACTGCGTCTCTCCAAGCAAGTCTGAGCAATTCCCCTGGGGTGTCCTCATGCAGGTGAGTCAGTGCATTGTAGCTCCCTTGCTGGGCAATGGCTGTCGATGGTTGTTTGACACCCTGTCTGGGTGTTGGTTACTTTCCTTGCTGTTGCCACTAGGGAGCTAATATTTGGCTGACTCCCCCACCTTACAGCACAGTGACAACCACACTGCACAATTCTCATAACTTCATATGCACGAATGGTCTACATCTATGGGTAGAGAAATGACTTTCAGCAGATCATATCCTTTCCCTGATACCTTACAAGTCATGCTCTCTATGTAAGATCACGAAGACATGAAAATGAGGATTATGGGGGTTACAGCCACTCCCCCAAAGGTATAGAATGTCACATAGATTCTATGTTCATTTGTTCTGTAACAGCATTACAGAGATCCAGTGACTGACCAATGGCATTTCCAAATGCTAAAATAGCAAGCGATGTCAGTCTCTCATTGGCCATCAGCGATTGAAGATGTGGTTTAATGAGCTGGAGCTTCAAGGCGAGGGTGGCTCTGTCCACTGCCTTCCGTTGCGCTGCTGGGCCCCAAGTCCCTGGTGGCCAATATGTGACGCTGGGAGAAGAGAGTGGGGTGGCAAGTGGCGGCAGGACTTTTGCCACCAGGGTCTAGCTGCCCAACTTCCTCCTGGTACTGCTGGCTCCCCGTTGCCTTCAGGTAACCCAGGAACTAAGGCAGGAATAGGGCGAGGAAGCAAGTAAAGCCGAGCAAGGAAGGCAAAAGTGAATCTTGTCTGCATGGGCCGCTCGCAATGACGTCCTTTTTCTGTGCCACAGCTGACAACAACATCCCAGACAGAAAAGCAGGAGGCCAAAAAGAAACTGAGCAGCTGCTGAAGTAGCTCAGTTGGGAGCGTGCTAGACTAACACGCTCGTCTATCCCCCTTTGTGCACGGGTGGGATGTTTTCTGAAAGTGCAGCAGTGCCTTTAACTGCCACGAGTCCCTCATTTCAGGCTATGCAGCAGGAAAAGACAGCATGGGCTTCTGCACCGAGTTGGCCCCCCTGACCTTTCATTCTTCTCTTGCTCTTTGTCAGCAAGGGGAAGAAAAAGAAGCTCTCCCTCAAGCTGGAGTCACAAGGGCGACGTAAGGACGACTTCCTGAGCGCCGGCTCCAGTCCTCTGCCAGCTGACCTATTGAAGGGCTGTCACCACTTTCGCCAGGTTTGTCCATCGGTCTGTGCTAGGGTGAGCAACAGCCAAGCAGATGGAGTTTCTGTAGTGTAGTGGCTATCGCATTTGCCTAACATGCAAAAGGTCCCTGGTTCAAAACCAGGCAGAAATATGCTGGCTTCCTTTTCCCAGATCCCCTTGCTGTTCAGGAAGGCCTCCTCCTTCTCCTATTGGCCTGTCCCTGGGATAACTCCAACCCCTCCATGACAGAGGATGCTGACAGCAGTGGAGAAAGCACCTTGGCATCAGGCTGGAGAACCTAGAGGAGCGCGGTGTGTCACCTTTTGGAGGCTTGTGGCTTGGCCTCCTCTGCCCTGGGAGGTTGGCCGGTGGAGGCCGGCTCTTCCTGCTGGCCTCCTCTGCGTGACTTGCCAAAGGAGGAAGTGAGGCAGGAATGGGGGAAAAGAGGAAAGTCGAGCTGAGAAAGGCAGGGCAGAAAGTAAGCACATCATTGCGGCTAAGTGGGGTTAGTAGATCATCACCATTCATTCTGCAAAGCTGGGGGAGGTGCGGTTGGCTGCTGGGAGGCAGAATCCTGTGCCTGCCTCTTGGCTTCCCAGGGGTGGCTCCTTGCAGCCCAGGAGAAGCGGGGTTCTGGGGGGAAGGAAAAGCAGCAATGGCGAGGCTGAGTGGGCTCCTTTCTGGCCAACGTGGTGGGTCTGGGAGTTGCCTGTAAGCCGTAAGTGGACTTCGTGGAGTGAAAACCGCTGCTCCATTCTGGCTGACCTGGGGGAGCCATTAATGACTTGGGAGTGGGGGCAGGGCACTGCCTGTGAGCAAAGTCATCTTTTTCTCTCCTGCCATGGGGAGCCCGGCCTTAAGCCTGCCCACCATGTGCTGCAGCTTGAGCATTAAGCCTTCCTGTGGCATAACCTAACTACGGCCTAGTGTAATCAGGTGTAAAGTTTAGATTGTGAATTTATCTTTAATTTCCATGGTAACTTACTTTGCTCTTTTATGCCTACCACTTATAATCCTTAAAACTCCATCTTTCTGTAGTTAATAAATCTGTTTTATGAAACTGGTGTATTTTGCTTGAAGTTCTTGGGAAATCTCAGCTCCATTACAAGGCTGGTTCATGTACTATTCACAGTGAGGGAGGGGTGGACCCTGCGTAATAAACTCACTATTGTGTCATACAGGAGGCCTGTGATATGCAGGGGGTCAGATTAGATGCTCTAATGGTCTCTTCTGGCCATAAAGTCGACTAATTTCTGAAAAACTGAGTGTAGCATTGGGAGCAGCGTCTGATTTTTTCCTGTCTAGCCGGCTTGCTGCCTAGAACGAACGCTCCTTGAGTGGGGTGATCCACAGGGAGTAGCTCAAACCTGCAAAGTCCCTGGCCAGGGGCAGGACATTGGCACAGCAAGGGAGGGGTGTGGCAGTGACATCACAAAGGCCTTTGGCAGGACCTCAGCCTATTGGTCCAAGGCAGTGGGGAGGTGGTGACCTCACAGAGAGATGCTGACATCAGCCAGGCAGGACAGGGGCGAGGGGCCAGGGAAACCTCAGAGACCCCTGTGGCTTTGCTGCAGCAAGTCTCCTTCTCCTGGTCTCTCTCTGAGGACTGAGAGAGTATTCGGGTTCACGGACGTGAGCGCCAGGAGGAACCTCTTTCGAGTTTTCTCCTTCCCTTTGAGTGATTTTACTAGAAAACAGCCGTCCCTGTTTAGAGGGTAAGAGCCTCCTCGAGGTCTGAAACCTGTTCAGTCTGATCCATCTGGTGACAGGTCACTTCCCTTCTCTGTACCTCAGGCTCCTCCCCATCTGCCCAATGGGAACAGGGACAGTTCTCGAACTCTGGGCAGTCCTAAGCCTGAGTGAGATAAGGGGCGATAAAGCCCTGTGTGAAGGAGAAAGGAGAGTTTCACGGTGTTTAGCACCAAGAAATTCTAAAGTTTGCTAAAATGTCTAGTCTGTGGAAACAAGAAATGGTCGGGGCCAAACTTTTTAACCATTGCCTTTTCTAAATCCCGTTCAGGGGTGTGAGTCCCTCTCTTTTCGGTACCTGGGGTTCTTTGCCAGCAGGAGAGAAGAGGTTCCTGCCTCCATTTTTGTGGCCTTAACAAACCAGGTGTTGTGCCCCCGTTCTCGTCTGAGAGCCCTGAAAAAGAACATCTTCCCATCCATGAACAAGACAGGACCTATCTTTGAAAGGGGAACAAAGAGACCCCTGGGCCTCACAGACTAGCCAGCCTCACTTCCATAGCTGGAGAGATACTGGAATATATTCTTAAACACTCAGTTTGTCAGCAGCACCTACAGGATAATTTGGTTCTTAGCACGAGGGATCATGGATTTGTCAAGAACAAATCATCCCAAACCCAGCCTCTTTCCTTCTTTGGCAGGGTTCCGGGCTTGGTGGAGGTGGGTAAACAGTATGAATGATGATTTGGAAAATGGAGTGGAGAGTATCGTTCTAAAACGTGCAACTGACACCAAGCACTTTGGAGCTCAGGACTGGAATTCAAAACGCCCTTAACAAATTGGAGACTTGGTCTTCTTGAGCCAAACCCCATGGCTGGGCCCCTCTCTCTAGACTGGGCTGAAGTGAAACCCCAGAGCCAGACACTCCTCCTCCTGGGCAGCGCGCTCCGACCTTGAATGGTCAGATGCTGCTTAGCGCTGTCAGAGCAGCTTTGGCTGGGGGATTCTCCCAGCACTTTCCAATAGCCGGAAGGTACGAAATCCCCATTTGCCTGCTGGGGATGGAGCCCTAGAGGGGGGAGCAACTTGCCCAGAGTTCCCCAGGAAAAGGAAAACAACCAGCAGTGGAACCGATAGGAAACCCAGCAATGGAACTCAGGAGTCCTGGGGGTGTGCTAGGGTGACCAGATGTCCCAATTTTATAGGGACAGTCCCAATTTTGGGGTCTTTTTCTTATCTAGGATCCTATTACCCCCCACTCCCTGTCCTGATTTTTCACACTTGCTGTCTGGTCACCCTCGGGTGTGCACATGTGTGGGTCCCAGCTGCTCCCTGCCCCTCTCATTGAAGCAGGTGTGCAGGGTTACTGCCCTGGGAACTGCAGGGCACCAGTGGCCATGGGGCTGGCTGCAGGTAGGGCAGGGGCTGATTGGAGGTAGGGTCTGGCTGCAGGCAGGGCAAGGGGTGCGGGGCTGGCTGGAGACAGGGGTGTGTGGGGCAGGCTGGCTGGCTTCAGGCAGGGGTGTGTGGCAGGAGTTGGCTGGAGACAGGGCAGGGTGTCCACGGCTGGGGGTGTGTGGGGGCTGGCTGGCTTTGGGCGGGGCCACAGGGGGTGTGGCAGGAGTTAGCTGGAGACAGGGCAGGGGGTGTGGCAGGGGCTGGCTGTGGGCAGGGGGTGTGGGGCTGGCTGCAGGCAGGGCAGGGGGTGCGGGGCTGGCTGCAGGCAGGGCAGGGAGGATGCAGCTGGTGGGGGCAGGGCAGTGGGTACAGGGCTGGCTGCAGACAGGGGCTGGCTGCAGACAGGGGCTGGCTACGGGCAGGGCATGGGGTGCGGGGCTGGCTGCAGACAGGGGCTGGCTGGCAGGGCAGGGGGTGCGGGGCTGGCTGGAGGCAGGGCATAGGGGTGCAGCAGGGGTTGGCTGGAGCCGGGGCGTGCGGGGCTGGCTGGAGACAGGGGCTGGCTGCAGGGAGGGCAGGGGGTGCAGGGCTCGCTGAAAATGTCCTGAGCGGTATTTTAAGGTGAAGATAACACCATGGTTACCAGGTGACTGGCACATCCTGGGTTAAAGAAAGGAAGGGACCTGGAGTTACTAGTCTGAAGTATTTGTGTTACCAACCCTGTCACTGTCTGACCCCCCGTCAGTGCGGAGCAGGTGTGTACGTTGCTGTGTGGAACGCACAGACTCCTGGAGAGCAGGGGCAGCTGTTTCCATGGCAGAGAGCCTGGCCCTTAGGAGACTTTCTTGACTTGCTGTTTTGAAGCAATTCAGTAAAATAACGGTGGAGCTATAATGTCCAGTCCAAAATTTCAGCCCCCCTGGTGCAAAAACGCTATTTTAGGATCTAAACAGGAGGCTTCCAGCGCTAGGACACCTGACCAGAGAGCTCAGTGGGGGCGTAACAGCTGCTGACTCTGAGGGTCCTGGGCTAAATCCACTTGCAGGTGGAGGCGTTTCGATTTATTTGATCGATAATGAGGAAGGCGAAGATTTAATCACAGGTATTTTTAGTAAATGTCATGGACAGATCACAGGCAAAAACCAAAAGCTCATTGCCCATGACCCGGCCATGACTTATACCATAAATACCCCTCATTGAATCTTGGGGAGGGAGGCCCAGGGGGTCCGTGGCACCAGCTGTGGGCGCAGGGAGTCCTGGGGACCCGTGGCACCATGTGCTGGGGGAGAAGCCCCGGGGACCCACTGCCACTCCCAGGGCCGGCTCCATACCCCAGCGCACCAAGCGTGCGCGCGTGGGGTGGCATTTTGCCGGGAGAGCGGCAGGCAACTCCTGCCGACCTTCCACAGTCATGCCTGTGGGAGGTCCACCGGAGCCGCGAGACCAGCGGACCCTCCGCAGGCACATGCTTGGGAGAACCAAATTCCTAGAGCCGCCCCTGGCCACTCCAGATGCTGCCAGGTGAGGGGATCCCCAGAGGCCAACCCTGCTCCGGCCACCTTGGGACAGGTGCCAGGAGCCACTGAGCTGTGGCTGCTCCTGCCACCCTTGGAACCACTGGTCAAGCTGCCCCCAGGCCAGCTGCTGGGGCAGCCATGGAGTCAGCCGCAGTGGCCACTGCAGAAGTCACAGAATCTATGACTTGTGCAGCCTCCGTGACACAGAGGGATCCCTGATAAAGAGACAAACCCCTCCCTGCTGTGACTGCAGTTCCTGGAAGGAAAGAGAAGAACAGAAAGTGAAGAGAGAAGGAAAGAGAGAGATTCCCTGTCACCTCTCTCCCTGCTGCCTCCCCCTTGTATTCTGTAACCCCATCTCACTGGGTTCCCTGTGCTGGTGCCATGGGGGTGACACTAGAGTTCTGGGGATTTGGGGGGAGGGGAAGGGGGCTCTTCACTTCTCAACATTTCACGCAAATTTGTCTTTGGGCGGAAATTTCTCCTGTGGGGCCTCTCAGTCACAGGTGTACCCCACCCTCTTCAGTGGGGGTGTGTGTAAATTGCAGAGTAGGCAGAGAAGTCCCCCATAAAGGGTCATATTGTTCTGGTGACTGGTTCTGACCTGGGTCACACATCCTCTGACACAGGATCATGTGCAGAACATGGGAGCTCTGGCTTGTCCTAAATGCTGTAGACTGTGAGTTCCTGGAAAGGGCAGGGGAGAGGGAGCAAGAGGAGAAAGGCAGAGACATTGGAGATGAGGAATTGCGGGGAGAAGATGGAGAGAACAGAGAGACAATAAATGATTGAAGCAGAACAGGTGTCCCAACTCCATCTTGCTCATCACAGGTGTTCAGAGAGACAGGTAGTTGCAGGTTTTCCAGTGTCAAGTCTGAACTTTGATTCTAACAATGTGCGTTGAAATATCAAGGGGATCTCCACATACCTGATCTCTTCCCCCCTCCCCTTTTTTGTATTAATTTTTATTTTGACGTGTTTGGCTTAACCGTGATCTTCCCCTTCCCCACCTGTATTGCAACTTGGGGGTTATGTTTATTTTGCCTCCTTTTTGTTCATGTCATTATAATTGTAACAGCAAAGGAATCTGCAGGAGCAAAAACTGACTCAATACTTCATTTCCCCACCATGCCGGAACATCATACAAACAGCTCACGCAGCTGGAATCGTAACACGCAAGGCCAGGGGATGGGAGATGCAGGTTTCCAAGGGTTCTGTCTTTCTCAGATGACACATTCCAGCCCCTTGTGTGCCTCCATCCTCTATGACCTGCTGGATTTCGACACATTTATTGTCTCATTCTATAGGTAATGTGATTGTAACACAATGTGACTGAAATTAAACCACTTCCAGATGAGGAAACAACAAAAGAGAAAAGCCATTATTGCATTGGCTGGGAATAAAACCCAGATCAACTGCTTGCAAAGCACCTACACACACCACTATACCACCAATGCAGCTGGCAAGAGTAGCTTTCCTGCAGGCTCTCTGTGCTGGCAGAGGGAGTGAGACATGCCCACAGAGTTAGTGAGCAGGGTGGATGGGCTGGAAGCTGCCTGACAGCTGGGAGCAGAGTTAGGATCGCAGAGTGACTGAAAGGGGGCAATGGTGAAAACAGATCTCACTGGGAGCTGGCCCCACACCTGCCCCACCCCAGGAGAGGGGAACTGAAGCTCAACTTCAATCACAGAAAAATCTTCCCTGAGGAGGAAGGGGACAGCTTGTTTTAAAGACCAGGTCTGTGTTTGTTCCTGCTACGTACGGAGGGGCTGGGTAGTGCTGATTCCAGCCCCCAGACTCTGGGAGGATAAGGAACAAATTCAGGCTGCCAGTGACCTGCAGGAGGGAGATGATGTTTTGACAGTGACGGACGCCTGGTCCTAAAGGCCTTTGTCTGCCCCCTTCCAGTGACTGTTTGGTACTGGAATGCAGCCCCCACTCCTGGGTCTCTCCTGGGGAAATAACGTTTCTGTGCAAAACACCAAAGCTTTTAACAGAAAGGAAGGAAATGGCCACATGATGGGACTAGGACATAAGGAATGAAACACAAGATGCTTCTCCCATGTGCATTGACTTTTAACCTTGTTTGTGGTGGTGGTGTATCCATGTTGGTCCCAGGGGTCCTCTGGGGCGCCAGGCATTGGCCACTTTCGGGATAGTGGGCTAGATGAACTGGTCTGACTCAGTGTGGCTGTTCTTATGTTCTAACTGCTGGTTATGGAGGAGACGACCTTCCAGGCTACACAGAACTGAAGAAGGGTGCTGGGTTAGCTCCACAGCTTGTCTCTTTCACCAACAGAGGTTGGTCCTCTGCAAGCTCTTACCCTCACCCGCCTTGTCGTTCTTGGACTCTGAAAAGTGTTTTCTCTCCACTCCCCTTGGAGAGACGTTAAGTTTCCCTTTGGACAACTATCAGGCTGAAGCAACTGTATTGACTGTGACACTGGGAACTACAGGCCAGTCAGTCTCACCTCAGTCCCTGGAAAAATCATGGAACAGGTCCTCAAGGAATCAATCCTGAACCACTTAAAGGAGGGGAAAGTGATCAGGAACAGTCAGCATGGATTCACCAAGGGCAAGTCATGCCTGACTAACCTAATTGCCTTCTATGATGAGATAACTGGCTCTGTGGATGAGGGGAAAGCAGTGGATGTGCTATTTCTGGACTTTAGCAAAGCTTTTGATACAGTCTCCCACAGTATTCTTGCCAGCAAGTTAAAGAAGTATGGGCTGGATGAATGGACGGTAAGGTGGATAGAAAACTGGCTAGATGGTCGGGCTCAACGGGTAGTGATCAATGGTTCCATGTCTAGTTGGCAGCTGGTATCAAGTGGAGTGCCCCAAGGGTCGGTGCTGGGGCCGGTTTTGTTCAATATCTTCATTAACGATCTGGAGGATGGTGTGGACTGCACCCTCAGCAAGTTTGCAGATGATACTAAACTGGGAGGAGTGGTTGATACGCTGGAGGGTAGGGCTAGGATACAGAGGGACCTAGACATATTAGAGGATTGGGCCAAAAGAAATATGATGCGGTTCAACAAGGACAAGTGCAGAGTGCTGCACTTAGGACGGAAGAATCCCATGCACTGCTACAGACTAGGGACTGAATGGCTGGGCAGCAGTTCTGCAGAAAAGGACCTAGGGGTTACGGTGGACGAAAAGCTGAATATGAGTCAACAGTGTGCCCTTGTTGCCAAGAAGGCTAATGGCATTTTGGGTTGTATAAGTAGGGGGATTTCCAGCAGATCAAGGGATGTGATCATTCCCCTCTACTCAGCATTGGTGAGGCCTCATTTGGAGTACTGTGTCCAGTTTTGGGCCCCACACTACAAGAAGGATGTGGATAAATTGGAGAGAGTCCAGCGGATGGCAACAAAAATGATTAGGGGGCTGGAGCACATGACTTATGAGGAGAGGCTGAGGGAACTGGGATTGTTTAGTCTGCAGAAGAGAAGAATGAGGGGGGATGTGATAGCTGCTTTCAACTACCTGAAAGAGGATGGATCTAGACTGTTCTCAGTGGTAGAAGATGACAGAACAAGGAATAATGGTCTCAAGTTGCAGAGGGGGAGGTTTAGGTTGGATATCAGGAAAAACTTTTTCACTAGTAGGGTGGTGAAGCACTGGAATGGGTTACCTAGGGAGGTGGTGGAATCTCCTTCCTTAGAGGTTTTTAAGGTCAGGCTTGACAAAGCCCTGGCTGGGATGATTTAGTTGGGTTTGGTCCTGCTTTGAGCAGGGGGTTGGACTAGATGACCTCCTGAGGTTCCTTCCAACCCTGAGATTAAATGATTCTATGACACTAGAATTGAAGATTTAATATTATAAATAAATGAGTCTAAACCTGAGGGACAGGAATTATTCAAGCTTAGTAACAATGTGGACACAAGAACAAATGGATATAAACTGGACACTAGGAAGTTTAGACTTGAAATTAGACGAAGGTTTCTAACCATTAGAGGAGTGAAGTTCTGGAACAGCCTTCCAAGGGGAGTAGTGGGGGCAAAAGACATATCTGGCTTTAAGACTAAGCTTGATAAGTTTATGGAGGGGATGGTATGATGGGGTAGCCTAATTTTGGCAATTCATTTTAGCAATTGATCTTTGATTATCAGCAGATAAGTATGCCCAGTGGTCTGTGATGGGATGTTAGATGGGTTGGGATCTGAGTTACTACAGAGAATTCTTTCCTGGGTGCTGGCGGGTGAGTCTTGCCCACATGCTCAGGGTTTAACTGACCGCCATATTTGGGGTCGGGAAAGAATTTTCCTCCAGGGCAGATTGGCAGAGGCCCTGGAGGTTTTTCGCCTTCCTCTGCAGCATGGGGCACGGGTCACTTGCTGGAGGATTCTCTGCAGCTTGAGGTCTTCAAACCGCAATTTGGGTACTTCAATAACTCAGACATAGGCTAGGGGTTTGTTATAGAAGTGGATGGGTGAGATTCTGTGGCCTGCATTGTGCAGGAGGTCAGACTAGATGATCATAATGGTCCCTTCTGACCTTAAAGTCTATGTTCCATGATTTCATAGGGCAGAGTTTTGTGCTATCGGGAGCTTTCCCTGTGTGAATTTGACAGGTCGATCAACACAGAGACACATTGTGACCCTTCTCAGGGTGCTGAGGGTTGTGAGTCTCCTTGTTGCCACCTGCCACAAGGAAGAGGGAGTTTTGCATTTGGCAGCTGGATGTTAGTGACCAAACTCACCAGCCTGCTGGAACTCAAGGACCCTCCTCTGAGCTACAGCAGCCACCTTAACCCCTGAGTTCCTTCAATGTGTCCCCCTCTGGGATCCAGCCCGGCTCACCAGATACCTGGTGAAATCCCAGATCCTCTCTTCCCCAAGTATCCCAGGTTACTAGTTTTACTGTGGACCATTGCTACTGTATCTCACACAGCACCTGAGTACAGTTATCAAACAAGCAAAAAATTTATTTAACAACGGATAGAGATTTAAACAAAGAAACGTGAGTGATGGAAACCAACTGTTACCAACTAAACAAAGGCAGAAAGTGATAGAATAGAAAGGCCAGCACAAAAAACAGAGAGAGGAACAATAAGATACTAAAAGGAGAATGGTTGGAACTCTCCATTTCTCTCAGTCTTTGGATTGATGGGTACTAGAGCTGTAGCAACAGTTGAGGAACCAGGGTAAATTAAATCAAATTAACTTTTCAAGATTAGCCATCATTTCCTGTATGACTAACAAAACACAAAACCAAGACAACTTTCAGTTTTCCAAAACAATTCAGATTATCACACAGTCTCTTACTCTTTAACCAATAACTTCACCTATCATTTCATTTTAATTGGTAACAACAACATATTCAAAGATCACAAATTCTTGTCATATATGTTAGTTTTCTTTTAATCCCCATTGCCAACAACTGAACCTTGGCTCAAGTTGTGGTTTCTTCCAATGTAGGTCCCAACCACTTCTGTGAGTTCATACATCTCAGGATCTTCAGCCATATGTGTTGGTAGAAGGGGTCTTCTATGTCGGAATGTTTGCATCATGGAGAAAAATACCTCTCTTTTCACACTTTTTAATCTTTTGAAGTAGGAGAAGGTAGAGAAGTAATGTAGATGCATAAAACACAAGAGAAACCTCTCTGGTCTACACTAAAGACATTTATCGGGATAACTATATTACTTAGGGGTGTGAAAAATCCACACAGCTGAGCAACGTAGTTACACAGCCCTAACCCTCTGTGTAGATAGTGCTACATCAGCAGGAGAGTTTCTCCTGCCAACACAGCCACCGCCGCTTGCGGGAGCTGGAATAATAAAGTCAGACAGGAGAGATCTCTCCCACGGGCTTAGAGCATCTGTTATAGCAGTGCTACAGCAGTGCAGCTACATTGGTGCAGCTGTGCCAACATCAGCTTAATTGTGTAGCCACAGCATCAGACACAAAACCATAGTCTCAGGACTCAACATGCGTGTATCTGGAAGTCTGAAATTGGAGGCTGACACATTTGTTGCCTCATTGGTTACCATCATTTCTACAGCCTGAAAGTCCTTGTTATCCAATCAGGAAGCCAGTTTGGGATCCACAGGGAAGGACTGTCCTCTGAAGCACTCTCTCTTTGCATCCAAACAGTGAAGGATGACTGTTCTCAATCTAACCCCGGCATACTTTGAAAGTGTAATCAGTGACACTGAACTAGGAAGTGGAATTGTACAAACAATTTTCCTTGGGTCACCATAGCTTCCTTTACTGGGGTAGAAACCAAGAACTGGGTGTGGACTCTTTCAACCTCAGCTCTTTACCCTATCCAAGACCAAGGATTTGGAAAGTTACAGTTCTCTGAAATAGAATACTTTACAAAACCACTTAAAATCTCAGTAGTGTTAATGAGGAATGGCTTCCTGAAACATGCCCAGCTTTTCTTTAATTCGGTGGCACAGATCCAGGGAAGGGACTGGATACAGGTGTGGATCAGAATCTTTGTTAGTTACCAGAGCTGGAGATTCTATTCAAAAATGGCTATTTTTCGGAAGCTATTACATTTTCAACACTGGTTTCATTTTATACACATCTTTAGCACCTACAAAGGATAAATTCGACAAAAACTCCACTTCTATTTCCTCAACATCTGTGTCATGAGGGGCTGCATTTCCCATAGCATAGAATTAGCTAGGAGAGATCTTCTGTAGGGCCTGGGTTACAAATGCTTTAGGAACCAAACACACGGGCATTTTACCTAGTTCAAAACCACTTACCATGGAATTCTCTTCCCAGATCATTGGAGACAATATTGCCTTAAACAACTGAAATACACTGTGATCAGATGCACTTCCTTCAGTTAGTTGGGGTTCTGCTGTTGTTCACCATTTCTGAGTGGAGATTTTAAATCACTGCTGTTTCTTTGTTAGCTTGTCCAGTAAATTAGAGAGTTCTCTCCTGTTGATAGAACTGCACTTCAGCTTTCTCCATGTCATCATGGAGGGATGGGGAAAAAGCAAAGCTGAAATCATAAATGAGGACTTTAGCAAAGGGTCATTGTCTTAAATTCTTCAATAAATCTGAGCTGCATCCTACCAAACTGAACTAATATCCAATTGGGTGACCAAACAGCCTTCAGGAAAGAGAGAAACCCAGATCACAGAGAGAGAATACATTACAAAGAAAGTGTCAAGTGAAATTCCAGAGCAGGTTACATCTGATTATTCAGAATTGGGACAAGAGAATCTCCCATCACATTCTCCTCTGATCCATTCAAACCTGCTTCACTCATCCCTGTCTCCATAGTCAGTTATGTTATTTACAATTTTTTTTCTATCCTAGCATCCCCATAATGAGGGAAAAACAGCCCTCTTGCCAGAAGTGGCTTTACAATAGATGGAACCTGGAATTTAAACTCTAAATGATCACACTGTATTTGGGATCCATTTGAATCCCACCCCCCAGGACTTTGACACTTTCATCTGCAGTCATAGCGACTCTGATATAGGATTAAAGAAGTCAAAACATCATCTGCAAGCACAGACAACGGAGAATGCTTCATCACATGACACTTTGAGAAGTGGATGGATAGAATGTGACGAAGATAAACTCTGCCTGGCTCAGGCAAAAGGTAACAGTTCTGCATTGAAGGGGAAGGAGGGAATCTTTGAGTCACCCCATCTCCTTCCAGTGTCACAGAAGTTGAAATTATACTTTTTTCCTGCCCCTGCTCCTCTTCATTTACATATAATTTGAAAAATTCCCAATATATCTGCTCTTCAGCACAACCCAGAGCGACGTGAGAACAACTGGCAAGGATACAATCTGTATCACTGGTGACTCTAACAATAACTTTGCAATAGGAGGAATGGTATAAATGTGACGCTCCCTGGTTCCTCATAGGAAGGGCACACTCAAATTACTTGTGGGACAATAGAAAGAACAAATAGGTCCATCTCAAAAGAGAACAAACTGCAAAAGGCAAAAATGGGCCACTCATCTGGACAAGCTGAGGGATAACGGTGCTGCACACAGTTCAAAGAGCTTTAAAAGTTACTATGTGGGAATCAGGACAAGTATTAAAGAAAAGAAAGTCTTGATAGCCCTAGAGATTTTTACAATGTTGAGCTCCCTTGCAGATTCTCTGATGGCTAACATGGGTTGAGTGCCAAGAGAAGGTTTTCCCACACTCACTGCATTCATAGGGCCTCTCCCCTGTGTGGATTTCCCTGCTCAGGACTCCTGGGGTAGGTCTACACTTACCGCGCGGGTCGACGCGGAGAGTTCGACTTCTCGGAGTTCGAACTATCGCGTCTAATCTAAACGCGATAGTTCGAACTTCCCGCGCGCTCCGGTCGACACCGGAACTCCACCACTGCAAACGGCAGAGTCTTTAAATATATCAGAGGGATAAATACCAGGGAAGGAGAGGAATTATTTCAGCTCAGTGCTAATGTGGACACGAGGACAAACGGATATAAATTGTCAGTTAGGAAATTTAGGCTTGAAATTAGACGAAGGTTTCTAACCATCAGAGGAGTGCAATTCTGGAACAGCCTACCGAGGGAAACAGTGGGGGCGAAGGACCTCCATGACTTTAAGATTAAGCTGGATAAGTTTATGGAGGGGATGGTATGATAGGATAACGGGTTTAGTCAATAGGTCAATAACATGCCACACTGGTAATTAGTACAAAGGGTCAATGTTTGGATATGGTTAGCCTTTTCCAGAGGGTCTGGCTGGAGAGTCTTGCCTGCATGCTCGGGGTTCAGCTGATCGCCATATTTGGGGTCGGGAAGGAATTTTCCTCCAGGGTAGATTGGCAGTGGCCCTGGAGGTTTTTCGCCTTCCTCCGAAGCATGGGGCAGGGGTCGCTTGCTGGTGGATTATCTGCTACTTGAAGTCTCTAAATCACGATTTGGAGCATTCAACAGCAGAGTCAAGGGAGAGAATTAGTTCAGAAGTGGGTGGATCGGCTTAGTTGGCCTGCATCTTGCAGGAGGTCAGACTAGATGATCATAATGGTCCCTTCTAATCTTGAATTCTATGATTCTATGATTCTTGGAGTCGCGGATTCGATTCCGCGGCGTCTGGACGGGTGAGTAGTTCGAACTAGGGTACTTCGAATTCAGCTATGCTATTCACGTAGCTGAATTTGCGTACCCTAGTTCGACCCCCCTTCTTAGTGTAGACCAGGCCCTGGACACATTCCTTTTCCATCTTTGAGATAATGCTCTGTTTTTACCCACTGGCTCAACATTTTCAGGCTGAGAATTCTGCTCCTCTTTCTCACATGCCATTGCATCACCTGCTGTGATAGAGACAGAAACCTCAAACAGGGATGGAAAGGGGAAGACCAAACACAAACAAGTGCTGAAGACAGGTCAAATAAAAATCAGGAGCTGAACTCCCCCAAACTCTTCCCCCAAGTAGGAGAGAGGAGGGGGATGAATTCAGCCTTCACATCCCATCCAAATACGCAGGGGGAAGGGAGGAAGCTACTGCCTGGTGTCTGCTAGGATCTATAGGAAGCCATGAACAATATTTACCCAGAGGATATGACCCCTGCTAGGGACAATAATGAACTGAGAGACCTCCCCAAGGGCTTTGTTGGGCATTCCAGATGTTTCCTTCAGGCACTTACAGATTCTGAGTTGGTTTAAATGTTTCCTCACCTGTGCAGGGAGTTCTCAGGATCTCTCTTTCCTCTGAACCCTGGAGGTCTGGGACCCATGGCTCTTCCCCTTGTTCCAGCTGGGAGATCACATTATGTTGGAAAACTAGAAACCCTGCTCAGATGAAAGAAAACAAAGGACTTCAGTTGATTTCATAAGACTTGGTCATAAAAAAAATTCTATTCATTTAACTTCAGTGCTTAGTGTGACCTGGTGCTCCAGGGGCAGTTCTCACTGAAAATGCCAAGATCAGGGCAGGCTGAAAAAGGGAGAGCAGATGCTCCCAGAACTGGTGGTTAACACTGAAGTTAAACTCACCGACCAGTCACCAACTGTGCTTCTGATCCCCCACATGGGTTATGTTTTCCAATGGGCTGCACTATGTGCTATTCTGTCATCTAGCACTGCTGAGATCCTGCATTCAGTGATATCCCTGCCCTTCCTGTTCCCTTTCTCCACTGAACCCCACCAGCCCATGCTTCCTGTTCCCAGCTTCCCCAGGACTCTCTCACTGTCTCTGAACCTCTCTGTCAGCAAGAAGCAGAGCCAGGGACACTTGCCCTCTGTCTGGAGTCTTCGATTTCTGGGACATGGATTTACTTTCTCTGTGTTGTAAGAGGCTCTGTCATAATGAAGGTCTGTTACATTACCCAGAGTACAATCTGGACTGTTAAATAGCTGTGTCCCCTCAGTTCTCCAACCTGGGGTGCCTTTTCCACTGTTTTCCCGTGAGAACAGCCCCTCTTGGCCAATTAACACACAGTCTCCAGCATTTAACTCACTCCCAGCTACACAGTATTGAGTGCTGCTAGACAGCCACTCATGAATTACACTTCAGGAGAAAACCAGCAAATTCTCAAGTGCCCAACTTTCCCCCAGAAATGTTCATTTTGCACTGTCCAGCACGCTACTGAACAACGCAAGCTCATATGAAGTCTAAATTAGCTGTTTCCACTCAAGAGATGGATCTTGGAGTCACTGTGGATAGTTCTCTGAAAACATCCACTCAATGTGCAGCAGCAGTGAAAAAAAGCGAGCAATGTTGGAAATAATTAAGAAAGGGATAAATACGACAGAATATATCATATATCATAACTGTAAAAACAGCAAATAAATCCATGATACACCCACATCTTGAATACTGCATACAGATGTTGTCACCCCATCTCAAAAAAAGATATATTGGAATTTAAAGGTTCAGAAAAGGGCAACAAAAATGATTAGGGGTATGGAACAGTTATGCCAGACCTAACCCCCAGTTTCACTTGAGCAAACAGGAGCTATTTGACACTGTGCGATACGGCTCCTGTGCTCTGTTCCCAAAGTGTTCTGCAGCAGGGGAGGGTCTCTGGTAGTGTGTGTGTGTCACTGGCATATTGGGGTGATACTGAAACAGGAGAGAGTAGAGGTGGCATTGTGGGGCTGGCATGAACCTTAACTCTTCATTTCCCCTTCCAAGAACCGAGGGGACAGGAACCCTTACCCAGCGAGGTCACAGTCTCATAGTTCTCCTGCATGACATCCCAGTAGAGGGCTCTCTGAGCGGGATCCAGCAGAGCCCACTCTTCCCTGGTGAAATGCACAGCCACCTCCTCGAAGGTCACCGGCCCCTGAAACAGTAAGAGTCCAACACTCAGGACCTCTTTCCCCACTCACAGCCCCACTATTTGTGGCAGAGATTAGCGAATCAAATGGAAGCTCTGGGTGGATCGCAGTCAACAGAGTCCCAGCCCGACCCCGCTCAGCGTATCCAGCAAATACCAGGGTGAGGGGACGAAGAGAGAGCCCCTCGTCTCTCCCAGCAGATCCATCACACACCTACTGGCCACCGACTGATACAGGAGATGGAGCCCCTAGCAGGGTCCAGGGAGAGCTCCCTGGTAGGAAGCCCAATAATCACCTCATTGTGAGGAGCGGGATATGAAGGGAGAGGCAGCTCCAATAAGCCTGACTCATGGGTGCCCCCTTCATATCTCACAGCAGCCGCTGGTTAGTGAGCTCAGGCTCCAGCCCTGGGAGTCTGGTCAGTTTTACCAGCCCCATGTAGGTGGGCTATTTTCTCTCTTCACAAATTAGGGCATTTCCACCTCCAAACCTCCTGGGTCTGTTCCTAGAATCTAGGGCACTTAATAAATAACTCCCAGCAGGTTTGCCAGACCCTGGCCTCCTCCTTTCACCACCCTGTGAATTTCCTGCCACGCTCCAACCTCCAGACCAGACTGTGCAAACCTTCCCATCTCCGGTGTATTTGCTCTCCCTCTCCTCCAGCAGGAACCCTCCAGCAACCCCCCGATAATCTCTACCTGAGTTGGCTCCACTGCAGCCATTTCTCTTCCCTGTCCCACGCCAGGCTGGGATGAGCTGGAGCAAAACATGGACGCCATTCTGCAGCCTGTCTGGGGGAGAAGGGCAGTTGTGGGTGTTTCAGAACCAGTTTTAGTTAATTTCACATCATGATTCCCCCAGGCAATTTCCCTGCAGACAGACGCCCTAGATTCTGCCATGCTGGGAAATGCTCAGTCTGTTTATTACAATGTAGATCTGGCCCCTCCTGCCATGCTAAGCCCAGACACATTTTTTACCTCCCTTCTCACTGCCCTCACCCCCTAACAAAGTCTCTGAACACAAGGCTAGAAAAGAGCAGAACCAAAGGAGTCACTGTGGGGGATTCCCTCGGACACTGACCCCACGGCAGCCACACCGCAGCAGGGGGAATATGGAGTCAGGAACTGGCTTTTCCTCTCTCTGATCCTTGTTTTGTTCACTGGAAAGTGGTTCTGCCCAGGGATGCAGCAATACATGTGTCTGGGTGGACTAGAGAGCTGGAAATCTCTCCCCCCTCATTTCTCCCACTGCCCCTTTCAGTCTCTCCTTCCCCTGTCCTCTCTCCCTGCCCCTCTGGGCTGGGACAGTCCCATTCCTGGGGGCTTTGCTCTCCCATGGCTGGGTTTTCTACTGGCAATTGCTAATGGGAGGAGAAATAGGGAGGGGCTTTTTGTGCAGAGTCACTTTCTTGCCAGACCCCAGCACTTTCCCTGAGGTCTTTCAGTTACCTGGAGACTCTGGCTCAGAATTTAGTATTAACAGGGCCCAGGGCTGCCCTAGGGGGCTAGGACCAGCTGGAGAAAGTCATCCCCTGGGCCAGGCAGAGAAGCAGCTTTAATTAAGGTCACTTCCCAGCACAGAACCCCACTGGGGGAGCAGCAGCTACTAAGCCTGGTTTCCCAGATCACAACAGAGGCTGCAGCGTCTGACCCAGGAAGCTGAACCCCAATGTCCTGAGCAGAGAGGGACAGAGCGTTTGAGCAGCTTCCCTCCTTTAGCTCTCTGGGGAGAGCAGCTAATGAGAGCCCCTCCTCACAGGGAGAATTGCTGATCTCATTTGCCCCACTGTCCATCCAGAGTCACTCCTTGTCTTTCCATACAGTGACTCTGGATTAACAATGGTCTCAATGAAACCAGAGTTCAGAAAGAATGAGTCCAGAATGCTGTGGAAGGGACCATTGAGCGGCAATGCTGACCCCCTTCCCTCCTCCCTCACCCCCAGATCTAGGACAAGGACTGGACAATGGACTCGACAATCTAGGACAATGGAACGGGAAGTTCCTGCAGTTTTAAAGAGGGGAGAAGAGCACAAATCTGTGATTTCACCTCACAGTGTCTGATAAGTGGCTAGAAAGTTATCACAGTGACTGGGCCTGGCCGGGGAATGTCGGGCAGTGCTTGGAGCCAGGATTCTGGCATAAGCTAATTAGGGAGAAGAAGCGAGGTCGGGAGCAGCCCCCAGAGCCCCAGTCAGCCCCCCCAGATACTCCCTGGGACCCAGCCCCCAGTGTCCCTGGCCAGGGACCTCAGATACCCCTCAGAGCCCCACCGGCCAGAGAACCCCCACCAGACCGTCACTGCCAGGTTGGGAATCCCAAAGGGTTCCCCCCACCAAGAGACCCCAACAGCCAGAGACCCCCCAAAAGGGACCCCTACTGGGAACTCAGTCCCTCACTGCCTGCCTAGGATCCCCCACCGCCCTCCAGCAGGATCTGCCCTGCCCTTTGCCTGGCACCCCCTCCTCCCCCCTGCGGGATCCCCTGATGCTTTACAGGGGCACCCCCTGGCCTAGCACCGGGGATTCTCCCACACACACTCTGTGCACTGGGCAGGGCAGCGATCCCAGGAGTCTGCGGGGGAAGCCCAGACAGAGCCCCTGGCACAGCACCAGGCTCCCTCTAACCCCCTGTCCCGCCTCCCCAAGAGACGCCCACCCCGGCTGTTCTGCAGCCACCAGGACCCCAGCGATACCCACCTCCAGGACCCACAGCCTCAGGGCTGGGCACATCACACCCACCCCCTGAAACCCCAAATCTCCAGAACCCACCTACCTCACTAGGGTACCCCCTGCCCAGCCACCCAGAGGCCTCCCCCACCACAATCCCCCTTCAGCTGCTATCTCCCCACACAGCCCCACCCAGCAACACAGTGTGTGATAAGTGGATAGAAAGTGACCACCGCCCCCTGATGGCCAGTCACACAGGCAGAGGGAGCCCTGGGAGATGTCTCTTGAACTGGAGTATGGAAGGACTGGAGGGACAAAATACATAAGAAATGTCCATGGCCTGTCACTAGCAAATAATGGCCACCATGGATCCACCCCAGAGGTGGCTGCATCTTAGCACTGTGGGAAGCAACCCCTCACCAAGGCCATTTGCCATGGGGTTTGGGATGCTTCTCAACTCACACTGCACTCAGAGTGACCACATCATCCCGTGCCAGCTGGAGAAAAGGGTCCAGCCAACTCTCCCGTTACTGGTTGGGAACCACCGATCTCCAAACAGGGGAGGCCTCTGGCTTTGATGGGTATTAAATATGTGGCTAGTCTCTTTCTTTGGCAAACATTTTAACAGAGGTAAAGGAGGGACCAAATGATTCACAAAGGAGTCGGGAAAGATGATCTCTGGGCAATTTCACCCCCTGCGACCTCCAGGATGGAGAAGAACTCAGGGCAACAGGTTCCCTCGAAGGAAGAAGTTGCTGGGATTTAGAAACACGGGGAACAGCCCCAAACCCGAGAGGATTTTTAACTGACATTTGATAATAACACAGAAAGAGGCAAAAACTGAGCTTTGACAGCAACGTTCAGAAATGAAAGAGAAAGGGTGGAAATCTGAGAGATTTTGGATCCATTTTGCAAATTATAGAGAGACAAGTGGAAAATCAGAGGGATTTTATATCAGTTGTTGATAGGAGGTAAAATCTGAGTGTTTCACATCAATATTTGATAAATGAATAAAGAGGAAATGGGCAACATTTGCAAACATTTTATATCCAGGTTCAAGAAACTGAGAAAAGGTGTAAATCTGAGTTTTTCTTAGTATTTTATAATTAGAGAGACAGGGGAAAAATCTCAGGGCATATTCAATTAGAAATAGACAACTAGAGAGCAGTGGGGCAAATGTTTAGGGTATTTTATATGAATCTTTGAGATTTGCAAAGCAAATGTGTCACAAACTGCGTATTTGATAACATGAGAGAAAAACACCAAGATCTGAGGGGATTTTATATTGCTGTTAATGAACTAGTGGAAAAGGGGGACTGTTGGACTGGATTTTATACAACTGTCCATTACATAAACACAAAGTAATGGTTCCCCCCTCCCCCACCATTCCCATGGGCAGCAGGGAGCCCTTTGAGGAGCTGATGAAAAGGGCAAGGGAGGGGGAGCTGGAAAGTTCCTGGATGAGGGAAGGGGGCAGCAGTGGGGGACAGGCGGGTGACTGGCAACTGATGGTTGGGGCAACTGTGTTGGTAGTTAGGGGGCAACAACTGGGATTGGGAAACGGGGGTCTGGGCAGTCCCCATGGGGGACACGTGCGCCTCCCTTCCCTGCCCTGGCAGAGACCCGGCATCTCATAGAAGATCAGGGCTGGAAGGGACCTCAGGAGGTGTCTAGTCCAACCCCCTGCTCAAAGCAGGGCCAATCCCCAACTAAATCCCCAAATGGCCCCCGCAAGGAGTCAGCTCCCAGCCCTGGGTCTAGCAGGCCAGTGCTCCAACCACTGAGCCATCCCACCCCCACTCCAGGGGCAGCCATGTGCTGGGGAATGACTCAGGGCAACAATTTCCCACCTACACAAGGACAAATCGCTGCAGATCAAACGGGTGGGAAAATGCCTCTCACTAGAGAAGATTTTAAACTGATGTTTGAGACTCATGGGGAGAACGGGGGAAATCGGGGGAGATGGGAGAGCTGATCATTGGAGGGGATGGGGGGGGAATCGCCCCAGATTTTATAGCCCCGTGTGAGACACTGAGAGAGAAAAGGGGCAGAACTAGAGAGAATTTGTATCGGGGGCGAGAGGCAAGTGGCACAAACAGGGACAGGATCCAATTAACCCCCCTCCCCCCTTCCCCCGCCCACCACTCCCCCCCCCGGGAATTTCCTGGCTGCACAGAGACAGTTCAACCCCCCCCCCCGGCGTCCCACCGACCTTCCCCCCCACAACTCCAGCTTCTCCCCTCCCTGCCTGACACCCCCATTTCCCCCCACTCCACAGGGGATCCCCCCGCCAGGCCCCAGTCTCTGCCCCCCAAATCCCACTGGGGCTGAGGCAGCTCTGAGGCTTCTCCCATGTTCCCCGGGGCAGAGTCACTTTCCTGCCCAGCCCCAGTGCCCCCCCGGGGTCTCTAACTCCCCGGGGGGCTCCATGGGAGGCTGGACACCAGGGATGCAGGACGGCAGGAATGGGGGTGACAGGCCTCCTGTGCCTCAGTCTCACGGCGGGACCGAGGGGGCTCGTCACTCTCCGGCTCGGGAGTGCTGGGAAGACCCGACCGTGGAGGGGCCGTCGCTGGGGGGGACGGCCCCGCGCAGGCGCTGAGCACGTCCTTATATCACTTCTGTGGCGGGAAAAGTGCTGAGGAGATGGAACGCTGAGGGCTGGTTTTGGCGGGAAAAACCGGTTTGGACTGGTTTGAGCCTGTCCCCTGATGGTAAACAAGTCCCCTCTCAGAGATGGAGTCCAGGGGTCAATAGTTCATATGCTCCAGATTGGATCTTATTTTAAAGCCAGTGATTTACTTCATAAACATCTTATTAACCAACTAATTGAATCTATTAAACAATTTATACTTCTTACACCTAACAATGAGATAAAAAAAAAAACCAACACAGACAAACCTTATCGGTAACAGCTAATGTCCTAACTGGGAAATCAGCAGCGGTTTGTAGCTGGGGGAGCGCACAGTCTGAATGTGTATGACCCGACCCCAGCCCCCAGCCCCACATAGCAGTGGGGCTTGGGACTCTCTGTGCATTGGTGTGGTGGCTGAGTGGTTAACCAAGCAGTGACAATCCAAGGAGGTTCCCTGAGTCAGTCTCACTCCTGAGGAGATTCTGCACCAAAAAAATTCTGTGCACAATATTTTAAAATTCTGCAAATTTTATTTGTCAATAAATAAATGTGGAGGCTCCAGCATTGCAGAGGGGAGCACAGGCTGCTGGATGCACGGAGGTGGGAGATCACCCTGCAGCCCCCTCTCCTCCAGTGAAACAGACTTGGTGGTGGGGCTGCACCTCTCTGCTGCCTACTTCAGGAGCCCCAAAAAGACTCCCCAGAACTGCTCATGAGGGGCACATGTGCCTTCCCCTTGCTTCCCCATCAGGAAGTCAGAAAGCCTGAGCAGCTGGCCCCGGGCGATTTGAAAGGGCCCGGGGGCTCCTGCCACCACTACCGGCAGCACAGCGGGACTAAAGTGGATTCCTGCCCACCCTGGCTCCGCACGGCGCACCACTCCCAGAAGCATCTGGCACATCCCTGCAGCCCCCGTGGGGTGTCTCTCTCGCTCGCTGCCCCCACCCCAAGTGCCAACTCTGCCATTGGAACTGCAGCAATGGGAGCTGCAGGGGTGGTGCCAGCGGGCAGTGGTGCCAGGAGACCCACACCCCCCGGGACTCCTCCATGTAGGAGTTGCTGCCAGATGGGGGTGTGGGTCACTTTCAGGAGCTGCCCAAGATAGGTGCTGTTGGTGGCACCAGGCATGACCCAGTGTTGACAGAGGGGTGGAAAATGACACTGCCAATGAAGGCTCCCTGTATTAGGCCTCTGCTTGTCTGAACCGCTTCCATGTTTAAACTTTAATTAACCCCACAGGCTAGATGGAAAGAATGGAATGTGTGGCAACTAGTTATCAGTACCAGGAGGCAATTATACAGCCTGCTTGCACCTGGCTAAAGGGAGTGAAACAGAATGACCGGTCAAGAAAAGTTACTAACGAAATAATATGTTTTTTGCCAAGTATGATCTAACCTGTTTAGAGTAATTGCTGCTTCATAATGTATTTGCTGTATGGGAACTGAAAAGGATGGAGAAGGGGGGGGGGAGGGGGGAGCTGGGCATTGGGGGTAATAGACATGCTTAGCTAAGATCATGTATAAAGACAGAGAGCTGTTTGTCTGGGGTGTGCTTGATCTGAGGTGTGTTCCTCCAAGCATCCTGCGCTTTGAGATCTCAAATAAACTTTTTTTGCTTCTCCACCCTGGTGTGTCTAATTGGAGCGAGGCACTCCGGGCAACGAATCACTGTTGCTGTAGCCTCAGGCCTTTTGTGCCGGCAACAGTTTTGGCGTCCCTGGGTGGGCTTGAGGCTAAATTTAGCCTTGCCCGGACCCCTCCTGGAGGTCGACAGATTGCGGCGACGACCGATGCCTAGCGCGCACCGGTGACTTCATCGGGGGCCTCGGCGGAGACGCGGTGTGGTCGACCCCGGAGGGCACTATGGTGCAACGCGCTCAGATAGTGGAGAAGCAGCTACGGGCGACGGTGGGGAACCGGTCTCGTGGACAAGGTAGGAACAGTCCAGTGCTGTTAACCTTTTGTTTGCCTGTTAAGACCTGGGGACGCCCAGTGTCTTCCCATAGGTATGGGGCAGGGACAGAGTACAGGCAGGGTACGGTGTACACCCTTAGAATGCATTCTGATGAATTGGAAAGGGTTTGAAAAAGATCCATTGACTAAAAGTAAACTGAAAAGATTCTGTACAGTAAACTGGCCTCAGTATCAGCTAGAGGGCCAGGAAAGATGGCCACCGGAGGGATCACTTAATTACAACACGATCCTTCAATTAGCTTTGTTTTGTCAGCGAATGAATAAGTGGAATGAATTTATGTATGCACAGTTGTTTATGTTGTTGAGAGATAGGTCAGATCTGTTGCAAGAGTGTAATCTGACTCCGGCAGGCTCGGCAGTCACTGTTGTTAGTTCCCCGAACCCCTCCCCGGTTGTAATGGCAGAGTCGGTGTCCCCTTCGGCTCCTACACCCCCACCGTATAAAGACCAGGTGCCTCAGGTTTCAGAGATTACTCCTTCAGTGGGATTTTATCCGTTGATTACTGAGACTGTGGTGGCTCGCCCGGGAGCGGAGGGGCGCCGGGCCACTACTATGCTAGTTTACTCACATGTGCCTTTTAACCCAGTGGACTTAGCAGCCTTTAAGGCACAGGCAGGGGAATTCTCCACGAATCCCAGCAAGTTTATTTCGGTTTTTGAGGGATGTTTTGCCAGTCACAAGCCTGACTGGGATGACTGTAATATCCTTATGAGGACCCTGTTGTCTGAAGTGGAGAGGAATCAGGTTATAGCTAAGGCAAGAGAAGAAGCACAACTAAGGCATGATCGGGATCCAGCTAATGTTGCCACTCCTGCCAATATGGTCCCCCTAGCAGATCCTAGGTGGAATCCTAATGAGCCTAATGGTCAGACCCGCCTCACTGTGTACAAGGAGCTGCTCTTGCTAGGACTCCGACGCTCAGCTGTTCGCCATAACAATTGGGCCAAGCCTTATGAGCTCATACAGGAGCCTAAGGAAAGTCCGGTCGCTTTTCTGCAGCGCATCCGGGATACCATTCGGCAAAACACTAACGCAGACCCTGATAATGCAGCAACTGAGGCAATTATAAAAGGTATCTTTACCAGCCGTGCTGCCCCTGACATTAAAAGGAAATTGCAGAAAAAGGAGGATTTGATGGGCATGTCTGTGGCACAGATTTTGGAAACTGCAAACAGGGCTTACAGCCTTAGAGAGGGAGAGAAGGAAAAAAGGCAAGTGAAAATGATGGTTGCAGCAGTACAGGCCAGTGACAAGAGGAAGTTTCAGGAAGGTGGTGGAAGGGGCCGGGGGATGAGAGGTCGTGGACGTGGGCGCCCTGGCTCACAGGAAAGGCGTTTGGGTCGCAATCAGTGTGCCATATGCCGAAAGGAGGGACACTGGAAAAATGAGTGCCCCGAGAGGGAAGATACCCCTATGATGGCAGCAGAGAATCAAGACTAGGGGTGTCAGGGGAGACGGACTATCCTGCCCCCGGAACCCCGAGTAAAAATGCGGGTGGGAAATTCTGAAATAGACTTTTTAGTAGACTCTGGAGCAGCTCGAACCGCTGTAAATCAACCCCTCCAGCTGCCTGTGGCAGATTCCCTCACTGTGGTCGGCGCTACAGGAAAAGGAATCAAATGTCCAGTGTATGCCCCAGCAGAATGTGCTTTGGGAGACAGAACTCTCTCCCACAAGCTGGTTTACCTCCCCGACTGCCCAACGCCTCTACTGGGACGGGATCTGCTTTGTCGCTTAGGTGCCACCCTGCACTTCACCCAAGATGAAATCACCCTCACCTTGCCCCCAGAGAATGCCTGGATAATGACTCTTGCAGTTGAGCCCTCAGCCATGCAAGCCCCAGAGTGGAGCCAGTGGGAGGACCAGGTTTTTCCTCTAGTATGGGCATCGGGGGTCCCAGGAAAGGCAGCACATCACACCCCCATTAAGGTTCAGCTCCTGCCAGGAAAAAGTCCGGTGCGGATCAAGCAGTATCCGATAAAGAGGGAGGCCAGAGAAGGGCTGCAGGAAACTATAAATCAGTTTCTGAAGTACGGGGTACTGCGAGAATGCCAGTCAGCCTGGAACACCCCCATCCTGCCTGTTCGAAAGCCCAATGGCACCTATCGGCTGGTCCAGGGCCTGAGGGCAGTTAATGAACGGGTTAAGACTCTGCACCCCCTTGTTCCAAACCCATATACACTGTTGGCATCTATAGGAGGGCAGTACACCCACTTTTCGGTCCTAGACCTGAAGGATGCTTTCTTCACAATTCCGGTCAACACACAATCTCAGGAGATTTTCTCCTTCGAGTGGGAAGACGACCGAAGGGTTAAGAGGCAGCTTTGCTGGACTGTGTTAGCCCAGGGATTTAAGAACTCCCCTACGCTTTTCGGCCAGGCTCTGGCCAAAGACCTGGAGGAGTGGAATACTCCGGACGGGATTCTCCTCCTGCAGTATGTGGACGACCTGTTAATTGGGGCGGTGGGATTAACCCCTTGCCTCCACGCCACTGTGAGCCTCCTGAACTTTGTTGGACTCAGAGGATACCGGGTAGCTCAGAGCAAGGCTCAAATTGCCCTCTCAGAAGTACAGTACTTAGGATTTCACATAAGACAGGGGGAGAGACAGCTTTCAAACGAGAGGAAGGAAGCAATCTGTCAAATTCCTGTCCCAAGCAATCGTAAACAGCTCAGGGCTTTTCTGGGCATGGCAGGCTTTTGCAGAATATGGATCCCAGAGTTCGGACTGTGGGCTAAGCCCTTGTATGAATGTGTTAAGGGAATGGATCACGACCCCTTTCACTGGTCCTCAGAAGCTGACAAGGCATTTAAAGTATTAAAGAGAAAGCTAATGGAAGCCCCGGCACTCGGTCTCCCAGACATCTTTAAGCCGTTTCAACTGTATGTGCATGAAAGGAAGGGAGTGGCTCTAGGGGTGCTTACTCAATTATTAGGCACTTGGAAACGTCCTGTGGCATATTTCTCTAAACAACTGGATCAAGTTGCCAAGGGGTGGCCAGCTTGCTTGCGAGCTGTCGCGGCAACTGCCCTAGTGCTTGGTGAAGCAGAGAAACTGACTTTGGGGGGGACTGTGCAGGTGTATACCCCTCATATGGTTCAAGCCCTGCTGGACACTAAGGGTGGTCTCTGGCTCACGCAAGCTCGGGTAGCTCAGTACCAGGCTAAACTCCTAGAAAATCCTGAAGTTACCCTGCAGACCTGCCCCTCCCTCAACCCAGCCACTATGTTACCAGAAACAGAGGAGCAGGAACATGACTGTTTAGAAATCATAGATGCCCAGTACTCCAGCCGTCCAGATTTAAAAGATCAACCGCTCTCAAATGCAGACTGTGAGTGGTATACTGATGGGAGCAGTGCTGTCATAGATGGGCAAAGGAGGGCTGGCTATGCTGTTGTGACCCTCTACGATACAGTGGAAGCAGAGAGTTTACCTGCTGGAACATCTGCCCAGCTTGCTGAACTAGTGGCATTAACCCGTGCACTTGAACTGGCAAAAGACAAACGGGTTAATATTTTTACTGACTCAAAATATGCTTTTGGGGTATTGCATGCTCACGCTGGTCTGTGGAAACAAAGGGGAATGCTTACAGCTCAGGGGTCCCCGGTCAAGCATGGGACACAGATTCTCCGGCTTCTGGAAGCGGTGCAGCTCCCCTCAGAGGTAGCAGTGGTGCACTGCAAGGCTCATCAACGAGAAGACCAGGACGTAGCCAAGGGCAACGCCAGGGCCGACAGGGAAGCCAAGCGGGCTGCCACCCTGGAACCATTGGAAGCTGAGGAGGCCCATGTGCATGCCCTCATCCCATCAGTGGGTGAGCTCCCAGCCCCTCAGTACTCTCGTGAAGAAAGGAATCTGGCCGACTCTCTTGGGCTCCAGGAAAAGGAGGGATGGCTCCACTCCACAGAAGGAAAAATCCTCCTACCTAAAAGCCTAATACGGCCAGTACTACAGAAACTACATCAGACCACTCACGCTGGAAGGGAGGCTCTCACCCAGCTTATGAATAAGTATTTTCTAACCTCTGGATTAAGACCCCTGGCTTCCCAGGTACAGGCTGAGTGTTTAGTCTGTCAAAAGAACAACCCTCGACCAGGAGTGTCAGTGCCACCAGCCACTCTGGAACCTACCCCAGGGCCAGGATTGGTGTGGCAAGTAGACTTCACTGAATTCCCCTGAACCCAAGGGTTCAGGTACCTCCTCGTCATGGTGGATCAATTCAGCGGATGGCCTAAAGCCTTCCCATGCCGAAACAACACTGCCAGAACAGTGGCTCTCAAGTTTGTCAAGGAGATCGTTCCTCGCTTTGGACTCCCCCAGTGGATGGAATCTGACAATGGAACACACTTCACATCGCAAGTCATTCAGGGGATTTCGAATGTTCTACAAATCACCTGGAAGCTCCACACTCCATGGCGACCACAGGCCAGTGGAGTAGTGGAACGTACTAATCAGACACTCAAGCGGCATCTCTCAAAGGTCTGCCAAGAGGCTTCTCTTCGGTGGCCTGATGCCTTACCCCTTGTTTTGCTCCGAGTTCGTGCTCTCCCAAAGGGCAGGTTAGGGCTTAGTCCCTTCGAGATTATGTTTGGGAGGGCATGGCCTATGAATGGTACACCGGTTCTGTTAGGGAAGTGGGAGGTAGGCTGCGGTTTCTTATCTCCGTACATGTGCTCTCTGTCTGCTGTTCTCTGTTCTCTCCACAGGTATACCAAAGATTTGCAGCCTCTCCCGCTGGATGCCCCTGTCCACTCCCTGCAGCCTGGTGACTCCGTTCTCGTTCGTACCTGGAAGGACGAGCCTCTCCAAGAGAAGTGGAAGGGACCTCACACCGTCCTGCTGATCACCCACACAGCAGCAAAGGTCGAGGGATACAAGAACTGGATCCACTACTCCCGTCTGAAAGCAGTGCCAGCTCCTGAACGGTGGACCGTCCAACCTGCGGAGAAGACTGCCAACGACGATCTGGGACTTAAGCTGTTATTCAGGCGACAGTAAGGCCTGCTGGGAATGCCCTGTGACCCCTTTGGACAGTTACAGCGCACTCCCCGTGAACACTCTGAGCGTTGGCTGTGTTTATTTTCACAGGGCCAGCCTAACCTGTGGGCCTGGTCCCTTTTGTTTTTAATCTGCTTGTTATTAGTAGTAGTAATTTTGTGGGTATTTGGGGAATTGTAATTGTTAGGCCTTAGGATCACTTGCCCAGTATGGATCCAGGCCTAGGGTTTGCCACAATGTTACTCTTTGCTATGGAAACACATCCTGTCAGCCGAACAGGCTTTCGAGGAGTGGAAGGCCCAGGAAAGGGAACCCACAATTTTTGATTCCCTTTGGAGTTGGTTGCCCAACCTAGGAGGACTGGGAAGTGGCCTTGTGCGTCTCCTCCTCACAGGTGTGATAATGTGCCTGGTCACCCTCCTCCTGCTTGCTTGTTTTAAACTGCTCCTCCGTAAACTTTGTACCCCCCGTGCTCCGAAGGTCCCTATGTACCCTCTCATTGACAGCCCCAGCTCCATAAAACTCAATTATGTTTTGTCCACAGTATATGAGAACACTCAGCCAAAGGTTTGTTGAGTATTCTCAAAGGAGGGAATTGTTGGTGGCACCAGGCATGACCCAGTGTTGACAGAGGGGTGGAAAATGACACTGCCAATGAAGGCTCCCTGTATTAGGCCTCTGCTTGTCTGAACCGCTTCCATGTTTAAACTTTAATTAACCCCACAGGCTAGATGGAAAGAATGGAATGTGTGGCAACTAGTTATCAGTACCAGGAGGCAATTATACAGCCTGCTTGCACCTGGCTAAAGGGAGTGAAACAGAATGACCGGTCAAGAAAAGTTACTAACGAAATAATATGTTTTTTGCCAAGTATGATCTAACCTGTTTAGAGTAATTGCTGCTTCATAATGTATTTGCTGTATGGGAACTGAAAAGGAGGGAGAAGAGGGGGGGGGGAGGGGGGAGCTGGGCATTGGGGGTAATAGACATGCTTAGCTAAGATCATGTATAAAGACAGAGAGCTGTTTGTCTGGGGTGTGCTTGATCTGAGGTGTGTTCCTCCAAGCATCCTGCGCTTTGAGATCTCAAATAAACTTTTTTTGCTTCTCCACCCTGGTGTGTCTAATTGGAGCGAGGCACTCCGGGCAACGAATCACTGTTGCTGTAGCCTCAGGCCTTTTGTGCCGGCAACAGTGCCACACCCCAACCCTCTGCCACAGCCCAGATCCCACACCCTGCCCACACCCAAACTCCCTCCCAGAGCCCACCACTGCCCCCCAACTCCCTGCCCCAGCCCAGAGCCCACATCCAAACTCCCTCCCAGGGTCCACCCCCACCTTCCCTGCACCCCAACCCCCTGCCCAGCCCAGAGCTTGCACCTCATGTACCCAAACTCCCTCCCACAGCTTTGGGGGGGTGGGCGAGGAAGGACAGGCAGGACTTGGACTGTTCTGGGCATCACCAAAAGTTATATAAACCTGGTGACGCTGAGCTGGAGCCCTAGTCACTGCACATCTCTCTCCTTACACAGGGGGACTCCGTGGGGCAGGGCGCTGCTGGGGGTTTATTCCGTCCTTTAATGGCTGTGGAAGGGTGAACAGGGAGAGAATTTGCTCCTCTGTTCTCTGCGGAACACGTGCAGGCAGCGGGATTATTTCCAGGGCTGTAACAAAACACAAGCTAGCGGGGGGAGGGGCGGGGAGCGGGGGCGGAGAAGGGATTTCCTGCAGTATCTATTCCCAGTGCAGCTCCCAAGCTGTGCCCTGGCGAGCTGTGCCCAGGGATTTAGACTGTTGCCCCCTTACTAACATTCAGTGGGGGTGTTTGGTTGCTAGCTCCCAGCACTAAAAAGGGAGGGGTCGATGGGAAATCAGGAGCCTGAGACTGACAGTCCCCAGGAACAATGTGGAGAGGCCAGTGCTCCAGGTCAGCCTGATTGACAGGGCGGGCAGGCTATTCAAGGAGTCAGGAGGCCAGGGGGGTCCCGTCCTCCCTGTGAGCTGGAATTGTCTGAGTCACATGGAGTGGGGCTGAGCTAAGGAGAGAGCAGGGGACCCAAGCTGAGCTGATGGTAGCAGAGCTGCAGCCCCAAAGCCAGAGCACAGCCCCGAGAGAGCAGCCCTGCCCTGGGAGCAGAGCTGTAACAACTGGAGCCAGAGAGGCCAGACAAGCAGCCCAGGGAGCTGAAGGCAGAGCAGCAGCAGCCGTGCTGAGGCAGAGCGGAGCTGGAGCAGTCCGGAGCTGGGTGCGGTGAGCAGCTGGGGAGAGCGAGGGGGACCCCGGGAAGTGGGCCCAACACAGGGAGACGCCTCAGCCAAGAGGCCCTGCAGGCCAGACTGGGAGGGGGATCGTAACCCTGACAGGGCGGGGGTGATGCTGGTGAGAAGGGTCCTGCCACCCAGAGGCTGAGAGTGTGTGGCCACCGCCAGAGCAAGTGTCCAACCTGCAGCGTCCCTGCAGCACAGCCAGGGCCTGAGGAGCGGCCTGGGACCTACAAGGAACAGACTGTGAAGTGCCCTGATGTCCAGAGACACTTTTTGTGATGGTCCCTGCCACAGAGCGGGGTGATGTGTTTTCCTTTAACCTTTCCCATTTTTTCTTATTTTTTAAATGTTATTGTTAATTAAATAACTTGTATTTGCTTTATATTGTATGATGTGATCAGTGGGTCAGGGAGGTGCGCAGTGCAAAGAGAGGGACACCCTAGCCCCTGTCCTGGGTGACCACAGCAGGGTTGGGGGTTGAGCCCCCCAGGAATCCTGGGCCCAGCCTTGTTGGGGTTACGAGGACTCTGCCAGACAGGAGAGTGGCAGGGGAGTCCTCAAGGGCGGGGAGGCCTCTGGGTAAAGGAAGTGGGAGCGAGGACTCAGATCCTTTTGCCAGCCCACTTCACCGGGGTAGTGCAGAAGCCAGGAAAGTTCCCCACAATAGCAGGACCATTCCCCCACTTACATCTAGATACAGTACCAGGCATGTAGGAGGATTTCCCCTTCTGAGTCATGGAAGCAGAAATTGACTTTTCCTTTCCAGATTTAGCTAATGTTCAGAAAGAGAATCTAGCACCTGCCTTCCAGATCTGAACACCTCAAAATTCAGGAGTGCTCCAGCTCAATTTGGGCAGCTGTTACTTCATTTCTCCCAAATCAAATATACTGATCCACTGTTATTTGCTGTACAAAAAGTAGGATAAAATTGAGCAAGAAATGCTTCCCAGGGGTTATTAGGACTGGAATTGCTATTTTCAACAGCCATTGCCATTTTTTTCTAGTTTTGTTTGTTTGAAAGGAAGACAGTGATATTGCATTGGCAAATTCCCCATAGAAACAAAGAATAATAAAGGCACCTCAACTTTTCCTCATTTATGGAGGACAGTCTTATAATATGCATCCAGGTATCCCCCAATCACACAAGCTGAAAATTGTTCCATTTTACTGCAGTTCTGTAACCATATGGGAACCAATCCTGTCTGTGCTCTGTGCACATCCAAAATTCCTGCTGAATGACCCATCCTGGGAGCGAGTTACCAGTGACCCAGGGCTGGGGTGGAAGGAGGGTGCAGGTGGGGGGGGAGCACCCAGGCCTGGGGCGGCAGGGGGTGTGTGGGTTGGAGAGCATTGGTGGGGGGGGAAGGGGAGAGCCCAGATCTAGGGCAGCACAGGATGTGGGGGGAGCCCAGGGCTGGAATGGCAGGGGGTGTGGGTTGGGCGGGGGAAGAGCCCAGGGGTGGGGTGGCAGGGGGGTGCAGGTGTGCGGAGGCCCAGAGCTGCGGCAGCAGCGGGTGCAGGTTGGGGGGAAGCCCAGGGCTCGGTTAGCAGGAGCATCTGGTGGGGGACCCCAGGGCTGAGGTGGGGGCAGCCAAAATATTTTTTGCTTGGGGCGGCAAAAAACCTGGAGCCGACCCTGCCTCCACCCACTGTGAGGTAGGTAGGAGCAGATCATTATTATCCCTACTTGAAAGAGGGAGAAGCTAAGGCTGAGAAAGGAGAATTGACTTGTCTTAGGTCACATACCCAGCCAGTGGCAGAGCTGGGAATAGGACCCAAGAGCCCTGATTTTCAAACTAACCATCGGATCTTGAATTTCAGACATTGAATGACCTGAATAAAGTGCTCTCAGATGAGCTCCAGACCAACAACAGTGACAGGAATTATTCAGCAAGTATTTGAGGAGAACTGCAATGTTAGAGAGAATCGTGAACTGCTCAGAGACCATTAATGCAGAGAAGCAGCAAAATTCATCAAACACAGAACTGGTTCTGACTTATTTCCTTGTTCTTAAAAGAGAACAACAAGGACCTGAGTCTCGTCCCTGTCAATAACCCCCTGCTCAGCCAATCAGGGTAGAGATTGAGGACGGGAGGCTGAGGGTCCCCCGCCACATGCTCCTTCTGACCGAGCCCCGGGCTTCCCCCCACCCGCAGCCGCCTGCCACCCCAGCCCTGGGCTCTCCCCCCCCCACACACACACTCTGTGCCAACAACATAGATTTCTTCTCCCCAGTCCGCCCAGGCTGAGCTGCTCCCGTTTATACTCCGTCTCCAGTCGGAGCATGCCCAGAGAGGGTGAGGGGGTGTGGCCTCTTCAGCCCACATGGCGCAGTTAACCCTAGCAGTGCCAGGTCAGGGTTGATTCACCTCATCACAGACAGCATTTCCCAAGTGTTGGGATTAGCTAGGAGATCTCTTCAGGAGTAACCTCCTGTAGGGACTGGGTCACAAATACCTTGGGAATCAAATACCTGGGCGTTTTCTTAGTTCCGAATCACTTGCTGTGGAATTTTATCCCTGGATCATCTGAGACAATATTGACCTAAAGAACTGAACTACCCTGTGACCATGTGCACTTACTTCGGTCAGTTGCACCCATTTGGGGTCTGCTGCTGTTCACCTTTTCAGAGTGGAGATTTAAACATACGACTGTTTCTTTGATAATATGTTCAACAGCTTGGAGTATTCTCTCCTGTTGACGGAACTGCATTTGAATTTTCTCCATGTCATCATGCAGGGATAGGGGGAAAAACAAACCTGAAGTAAAAAAATGGTAATTTGTCTGAAATTTCCCAAAACATCTGAGCTACATTCTGTCAAACAAAACTAACATGCAGTTTTATGACCAAGGAGCCTTCATGAAAGATAGAAAACCCATATCACAGAGAGGTAGAAGACACTTTCATTTTAATTTAAAGTGAAATTCCAGACTAGGTTACATCTGATGTCTCAGAATCAGGATGAGAGATTCTCCCATGATCCACTGAAACCTGTTTCACCCAGCGCTTTCTCATGCATCCGAGGAAGTGGGTATTCACCCACGAAAGCTCATGCTCCAAAAGTCTGATAGTCTATAAGGTGCCACAGGATTCGTTGCTGCTTTTACAGATCCAAACTAACACGGCTCCCCCTCTGATACCTTTCTCATTAGTGTTATTTACAGGAGTTTTAGCACCTTCATAATGGGAGAAAAAACAGTCGACCTTCCCAGAAGCAGCTTTGCCATTGAGGGAAAAGGGGATTTGAATGGTGTTTGGGATCCATTTGAAATCCCCTTCCAAGTCTGACACTTTCATCTCCTGCCAGACTGATTCTGATTTAGGATCAAAGACGTGTACAAGCACCATTCCCAAGCATGGACAGCCAAGAACATGACCCCACCAGACACGTTGGGAAGCGAAGGAATATGAAGGGGTGAACTGTGCATGGCTCAGGCACAAGGTAACAGTTCTGGGGTGATGGGGAAGGATGGAATGTCTGAGTCGCCCCATCTCCTTCCAGTGTCACAGAGCCTAAAATGACCCTTATTTCCCTGACACTGCTCCAGCTCTTCATCATATTTAAATATATTTTAAATGAGAAAAAAAGTCAACAAAATAACTGCTGTTCTGCACAATCCAGGGTAATGTGAGAACAACTGGGAATGAGACAATCTCTCCTTAAAGAGGAACTTGACGTCTCTAACAGTAACTTTGCACTGGGAGGAGGAGTATAAATGTCAATCTCCAGGTTTGTTTAGAAAAGGAAATGTGATGGCGATTAGCTCAGAGAGGAGGAAATGTGCAAGATAACTCCACCGACTATCCATGGCCCATGTCTTTAGTGCAAGAATAGTTCTCTTTTTACATCAGGAAAGTGAACTCAAGCTAGCTAACTCCATGACAACCACAGTGATGAGACCCAGGTAGATTTTATCTCAACGTAGCTGGTTGAAGACACCCCCCATCTCCCCCACCTGGGGTGATGACATTCCTGGTAGAAAGGACACACACTCCCATGACTCGCAGGACAATGGAGTTGATACAAAGGACCACAGGATCCACCCCAAAGACGGGCGAGCTTCAAAAGTGGGCAACTCATGTGTGGGAGCTGAGGGACTACAATGTGCAAAAGATGCAAACAGCCTTAACACTCACTGCCTGGGAACTGTCAAAAGAATTAAAGAAAAAAATCTTCTGACAGCTCTAGAGAAGGTTTTTATGAAGTTTATCTCCTTTACGGATTCTCTGATGTTTAGAAAGGCCTGAACTATGAGTGAAGCTTTTCCCACACTCGCAGCATTCATAGGGTCTCTCTCCGGTGTGGACTCTGTAATGTGTAACAAGGGTTGAACTCCGAGAGAAGCTTTTCCCGCACTCACTGCATTCATAGGGTTTCTCTCCTGTGTGGACTCTCTGGTGAGAGATAAGAGAGAAGAGGTGAGTGAAACTTTTCCCGCACTCACTGCATTCATAGGGTCTCTCTCCTGTGTGGATCCTCTGATGCATAGTAAGGTTTGAGCTCCGAGAGAAGCTTTTTCCACACTCGCAACATTCATAGGGTCTCTCTCCTGTGTGGACTCTCTGGTGAGAGATAAGGGAGGAGAATTGACTGAAACTTTTCCCGCACTCATGGCATTCATAAGGTCTCTCTCCTGTGTGGATCCTCTGATGCATAGTAAGGTTTGAGCTCCGAGAGAAGCTTTTTCCACACTCGCAACATTCGTAGGGTTTCTCTCCCGTGTGCGTTGTCTGATGAGAGATAAGGGCTGATCTCTGAGTGAAGCTTTTCCCGCACTTGCAGCATTCGTAGGGTCGCTCTTCTGTGTGGATTCTCTGATGAGAGATAAGGGCTGATCTCTGAGTGAAGCTTTTCCCGCACTCACAGCATTCATAGGGTCTTTCTCCTCTGTGTATTCGCTGATGCCTACTAAGGGCTGAGGTATGATTGAAGCTTTTCCCACACTCACAGCATTTGTAGGGTCTCTCTTTCGTGTGGATTATCTCATGTCGAATAAGGGCTGAGCGGTAATGGAAGTTTTTCCCACACTCACTACACGTAGTCTCTCGCTTTTCCGTGAGGATTTTCTCCTGGGACGTAGTTTCCTTGAGGTCCCTGTGAGTTCCCTGACAATTAAGGGGTTCATCCACTCTCTCCTCTGAGTGGTTTCCCTGCTCTCTCTCTGGCCTGGGGTAACTTTCACCAGCTTTTCCCTGCTCACGGGGGCTGGACACACTCCCTTTGGCTCTTCGCAGTAATTCCCCATGCGCTTCGGCGAGCTCAGCATCTTCCTGGTGAGGATTCTGCTCCTCGCTCTCCCTCACCACCCCATCACCTGCTAGAAGAGAGGAGAAATCTCAGAATTGGGGATGGAGAGGCAGAGAGCAAACCCAAGTAAGTGCTGGAGAGACAGAAAATAAAAATCAGGGACTGAACTCCCCCAAACTCTTCCCCACAGGGGACAGTGGAGGGGATCAATTCTGCTCCCCACCCAGGACCGGCCTTTAGGGGGGGCCGTACGGGTGCCCCACCCAAGGGGGTGCCGGGCGCAGGGTTTGGATTCCCACCTGACCTGCTGCCGAGAGGCTCGCTGGGCTGATGAAAGCGGCACAGGGAGCAGATAAGCAGCAGCGTGGGGGAGTGGGAGAGACCCCAGCTGCAGGGGCAATTGGACGACCAGCGTCAGAGCCAGGTGACTGCTCCGGAGCAGAGGGGCCCCTCCTCCGCCCTGCTCCACGTGTGCAGCTGCTGCTGTTCCTGTCCCCCCACCCCTCGTTCACCCCCGGAGTCGCCCCGTCCACCCCCGACTGGGAGCATCCTCCTGACTGCTCTGCGGGGGGAGGTGCTGATTGATGGCGGGGTGATCCCCTCCCCCCAACCCAGGTACCCGATTTCCACTGAGCTGGGGTGATGGGACAGGGGGAATCTGCGTGTGCTGCTGCCTCTCTGGGGCCGGAGCTGCCGGCAGCTGCTTGTGTCTGAACAAGCCTAGTTCAGGCTCCTGACCCTGAGAACTTTCTTAAAGAGACAGCGCGCTCACTCACTCAGGCACATACTCCCTTCACACACACACACACACACACACACACACACCAGGGCTCCCTGCATCCAGGTCACTTCCCCACCTGGGCTGTGCTGAGACATCAGGAGCAGCTGCTCTCCTGCCCTCCCCTTACACAGCCTGCAGGGAAAGTGACCTGGGTGCAGGAAGCCCTGACGTCGCTCCTTGCTCCCCTCTCCCAGCCCCCCAGGGCTGTGTGGGGCGGGGCAGCAGCAGTCCAGTGGGGGAGCGAGCAGCAATGCCAGCTGCTTTGTGCATCCAGGTCAGGTTCCCCACTTGGGTGCAGGAGGGGGATGCCGGGGTTAGGGGCAAAGGGGGCACAGTGCAGGGGCTGGGGGCTCAGGAGGGGGCAGGAGTTGGGTGCGGGGGGGCAGAAGTTAGGATTGAAGGGGTGTAGGGATTGGGGTGCAGGAGGAGGAGAAGGCATTTGGGGCAAAGGGGGCACAGTGCAGGGGCTGGGGGCTCAGGAAGGGGCAGGTGTTGAGGTGCAGGGGGCAGGGTTTGGGGTGAAGGGGGTATGCACCATGCAGGAGGGAGGTGCAGGGGGTACGAGTGAAGGGGGCACAATCCTGGGATTAGGGGCACATAAGGGAGGGGAAGGGGTTGGGCTGAAAGGGCACAGTGCAGGGCTTAGGGGCACAGGAGGGGGCAGGTGTTGGGAGTGAAGGGGGTGTAGGGATTAGGGGTGCAGGAGAGGGAGCAGGTATTTGGAGCAAAGGGGGCACAGTGCAGGGCCTGGGTGGAAGGGAGGGTGGGGAGCCTGGGGAGCCCATGGGGGACAGAGGGAATGGGGGGGTGCCACGCCCATGGGAGCCAGGGGCACCCCGGGTGCCATTTCCCCAAGGCCGGCCCTGCCCACATCCCATCCAAACACTCAGTAGGAAGGGAGGGAGCTCCAGCCAAGGTGTCAATCATCATCTGTAGGAAGCCAGGAGTGAGATCTGCTGGGGACTGTCCTGAGCTCACAGAGTCTGTGTGGGGAATCCCAGCCAGTTCTCTCAGGCACTTACAGTTTCTGGGTTGGTTTGATGGTTCCTCACCTGTGCAGGAACTTCTCAGGATCTCGCTTTCCTCTGAACCAGGGAGATCCAGGACCCACGGCTCTTCCTCTCCTTCCAGCTGGAAGATCACAGAGGGTTTGGAAACTGGAAACCCTGCTCAAGGGAAAGAAAACAAGGGAGGCAGGAGGGTACTTTGCCCACCTCTGGTACAGATGGTGACTAAACTTAAACCTCTGCAAGCCAGGAAATGAGAAGTTAATGTAAACGCCCCCCTCCAATGCAACCTTAACTTTGCCCCCAACCCTTAACCCCGCAGCTGGCAAGAACCACTGAGGATGGTTCTGTGTGGGCCGCGCAAAGGTTAACAAACTGCCACAGGGACTCAGGTATTCAGCTCAATGCAGCAGTAACGGGATGAATTCTATGGTCTGTGGTATAAAGGACGTCAGAGTAGACGACCTAATAGTCACATCTGGCCTTCAAAGCTATGAACCTATAATCGACCCGAGGGAAGACTAAGAGAACGTGCCATTGTCTGTGCTGTGTTCACAGGTGGGAATCCCAGCACCTATCCGCATGCCTCCAGCTGTGTGCACTGGGCCAGCTGTAGCTGTGACTGGCTGATGGAGGGATGGGTTGGAGCAGCTGGGGAGAGCTGTGCCTGTGCTATGCAGAGAGGTGCATGTGAAACTTGGGGGGCAATTCTGCCTCATTTCCGTGCTGAGTGTTGTAGGCTTGGTCAGCAAAGGTGCCCAAGGGCGTGTTCTTGCCATGGGGGTTGTCAGCACCCTGGTGGCGTATGTTCGAGTGATCTGTGGGGCTTAGTGAGGGTAAGTGAAGGCAGCGACTCAAAAGGAAAAGTCAGGTTGAGGGCAAGGGGGTGGTAACACTGTGCAGTCTCAGATGGCCTGTGTGGCCAGCAGGCCAGGGGGAGGAAGCTTCTGTTTGCTATGACAGAGACGAACCCGAATATTATCTTAGCAAAGAGAAGTTGTGAGACTTTCTGCTGTACTGCTCTGTTCCCAGAGCGCTCTGTAACAGAGGAGAGGGCTAGTGTGGGTGTCTCTGGCATGTCGGGGTGTTGCTGAAACTGGACAGAGTGGAGGTGGCACTGGGGGAGTGGCATGAACCTTAATTCTGCATTTCCCCTTCTAAGAACCGAGGGGACAGGACTCCTTACCCAGCGAGGTCACATTCTCATAGTTCTCCTGCATGACATCCCTGTAGAGGGCTCTCTGAGTGGGGTCCAGCAGAGCCCACTCTTCCCTGGTGAAATACACACCCACCTCCTCGAAGGTCACCGGCCCCTGAAAGAGCGAGAGTCCAACACTCAGCACCTGCTGCCCCACTCACAGCCCCACTATTCGTGGGGGAAAGGAACCAATTGAATGGAAGCTCCGACAGAGAAACAGTCTGCAGGCTCCTATCCCCCCACTTCTGAGAGCAGCCAGGGGGCATCACGGTGAGAGAACAAAGAGGGACCCCTTGTCTCTGCCTGCAGACCCATCACACCCCTACTAGCCAGAGGCTGATACAGCCCCACGGTGGGGAACCCAACACCCTCCCCACTGCCAGCAGCTGGATGTGAGGGGCTGGGACATCTTCCCTACACCTCCCTGCTGGGTGCCCCCTTTCCATGTCATACCAGCCCCTGGCTAGCAGGCTGAGGGGTCAGCACTGGAAGTCTGGTCAGTTTTCCTAGCTCTGCCCAGGGGGTTGGTTTCTCTATTTCCCGTTTCACAAATTAGGGAATTTTCTCCCCCAACACCCAAGTGTTTGTTCTGAGGATCTAGACCCACGTTAAACAAGTCCCAGCAGGTTTGTCACACTCTGTCCCACTCCCCTTCCTCACCCAGGGTATTCCCTGCCCCCTCCAGCCCTAACTCCCCAGAAGTTGCCACCTCTTCAGTATTTCCTGCCCCTCCCCCTCCAGCAGGAACCCACCAGCAACCCCCCCAATAACCCCTACCTGAGCTGGCTCCACTGCAGCCAGAGAAGCCCCCCCCCCCCCCCCGGCCGGGCACGGAGGGGTTAATGCCGGGCTCCCCACCCCCGCACAGACCCCTCTGGGGAAGCAGCAGCTGCCCAGCTCCCGATGGAGGCAGCAGCGTCTGGTCTCTCCGGAGCTGCCCGGGGCTGATGGTCCCGGTTCTTTGTTCTCCCTCCCGGCGCCTCCCCCGCTTCCAGCCCCTCCCTGTGCCCTGCAACTCCCCCTGCAACTCCCCCCCCCCCCGGGCTGCAGCGGCTGGGACCCAGCTGACACCCTCTGCTGAGCCGGGCACTGCACGGGCTGGGGGAGCTGCTGCTGCTCCACCGGCTTCCCCGCGTGTCCCACCCCCCTGCCTGGGGCCCGGGCCAGGCCCGGAGAGGAGCCGCCCCTTCCTGCCCCCCGGCCCGGCCCCCGCCCCTCTGTGCGGCAGCGGGGCCATGGCCAGGGCCGGGAGCGCGGCGCGGGGGCTGCTCCAGCCCTGCAGCCCGCGGGGCAGCGCGGGGGCGGGGACACGCGTGGGGTAGACACGCTCCTGCCCATAGGCGGCAGGTGATATCTGTGTGCGGTGCCCAGGCTCCAGCAATATTCAGGGCCGGGGGCCCTGCTCCAGCAATATTTGGAGCTGGGTCTCTCCCCGGCCCTGCCTGGATCGGGCCCCGGCCCCCACAGGCCTCCCCCCGCCGCCGCGACCCTGCCTGGAGCAGGTCTCAGTCCCCGCTTGCCACCCCCTCCCCCCGCGTGTCCCCCCACCCCCGGCCGCGCTGCGTCGCTTCCCCGCCGGCCTCTCCCCTGCCTGCTCTGTGCTGCGCTGCGGCAGGGCTCCCGGCAAAACCGCTGTCTGCTGCCGCAGGGTCCTAGCGCCTGCCATTCACTAATGGCAAGGCAGGCTGCCCTTACCCTGAGCCTCTCCAATGCCCCAAACCCTCATCCCCCCCGCACCCTAATCCTCAGCCCCAGCCGGAGCCCTCATCCCTCCGCACCCTAATCCTCAGCACCAGCCCTGAGCCCCCCCCGCATCATGAACCCTTCATCCCCTAGCCCCAGCCAGAACCCTCATCCCCTCGCACCTTAATCCTCTGCCCCAGCCCTGAGCCCCCCCACATCATGATCCCCTCATCACCCTGCACCCTAATCCTCAGCCCCAACCCTGAGGGCCCCCACAGCATGAACCCCTCATCCTCAGCCCCAACCTTCATCCCTCTGCACCCTAATCCTCTGCCCCAGTCCTGAGCCTCCCCCCACAGCATGAACCCCCTCATCCCCAGCCAGAACCCTCATCCCCTCACACCCTAATCCCCAGCCCTGAGCCCCCCCCACATCATGAACTCCTCATCCTCAGCCCCACAGCCCTCACCCCACACCCCAAACCTCTGCCCTAGCCCTGAGCCCCCCTGCATCATGAACCCCTCATCCACAGCCCTCGCCCCACAGCCCAACCCTCTGCCCTGCACCCTAATCCTCAACCCCAGCCCTGAGGGCCCCCGCAGCATGAACCCCTCATCCTCAGCCCCAACCTTCATCACTCTGCACCCTAATCCTCTGCCCCAGTCCTGAGCCCCCCCCACATCATGAACTCCTCATCCTCAGCCCCACAGCCCTCACCCCACACCCCAAACCTCTGCCCTAGCCCTGAGCCCCCTCCTGCATCATGAACCCCTCATCCTCAGCCCTACAGCCCTCACCCTGCACTCCCTCCTATCCCCAAACTCCCTCCCCAGAAGGTGCACCCCCTCCCCTTCCCACATACCCCTTCCCATCCCCAAACTCTGTCCCAAAGCCTGCACCCTTCACCCCCTCCTGCACACCCACCCCCTGCCCCAGCCCAGAGCCTGCACCCAGCACCCAAACTCCATCCCAAAGCCTGCACCCTGCACCTCTCCTGCACCCTAATCCCCAGCCCAGGATCTGCACCCCAGACCTCCCCCGCCGAGCCCCCTCCCAGAGCCTTAGGCAGGTGGGGGTGGAGTTTGGGGGGGGCGGAGTTGGGGGGCGGGTTCTGGGCCCCACCAAAATTTTTACAAACTTGCCACCCATGCTTCCTGCCAGGGGCGGGATCGGGGCTGGGAATGGGGCTGGGGGGGGCGGTTATTACGTGGGGGTCACAAGCCCCTCCCAGCTCTGCCGCTCCCCGGGAAAAGGCGGGGGGGGGGTCTGAGTGGCACCGGCTGGGAGAGGGGGCGGGGCTGGGGGAAAGGATGAGCGCTGGGGGAAAGGATGAGCGCTGGGGGGAGGGTCTGGCTGGCCCCGGGGGCCTCCCTTATCTGGGCTGGAGAGAGCGGAAGCGCCCCCGGTGCAGTCTGGGAGATGTAGTTCCTGACTCGCCCTGGACCGGAAGTGACGTTGGGCGGAGAGACCAATCCGAGCTGCAAACGGGCGCGGGCTGCTGTGGCTCTGCCTGGCTCGCGCGGGGCCGTTGGAGCCTCTCCCGGTGCCGTTGGTGAGACCGGGCTGGGGGCGGGAAATGTCTGTGCAGCCCGGACATGGCGGGGGGGGGGGCAGGTGACCCCTGAGGAGCGGGGAGAGAAAGGGGGGGGCTGAGATCCCCTCGGATTTACCGCTGCCCCCCCCCGTGGGGACCCCCCTCCTCCCCCGTCCTGCCCCCTTTCTCCCTAGAGAGCCACGAGCAGCGCCCAGGGTGACCCCCCCTCCCCCAACCCCTGAGAAGTTCCCTGCCCCCCCCCCCCCCGATTGTGCCCCATTTTCTCTCCCCTTCGCCAGTGGCCAGTTCAGGTCTCAGGTTTGGGGGGTTTCCCCCATTTCCACCTGCAGGGATTTGTCCTTGTGCGGGTGGGAAATGGTTCCCCCCAGTGATTCCTGAGCTGGGCAGAGGGTGAATGGGCAGAGGCTGGGGGGGCCCTGAGACAGGGACACCTCTGGGCTGGGCTGGGGGGGCCACTCTCTGCTGGCAACGGGGCCTGGGAAGGGCCAGGAAGGGGAGGGAGGGAGGAGCAAGTGTCCCCCAGGTTTCCCAGTCCCAGCCCCAGGTTTCCCAGTCCCAGCTACTTCCCCTCCCCCACCCTGCCCAACCCAGCAGCCCCCCCACCTGCTAGTCACATTCCCAAACCCCACTGCCAGCCCCTCCCCACAGCCAGTGACCTTCTGGCTCCAGCCCCACTCCTGTCCTCTGTGAAAAGACATCACCCAGGGCTCCCTGCCGGCCATGTGAGTGTGAGGCAAGAAGAATCCATCCCGTTCTGTTGTTGATTCAATATCCCTGTATAATCCCCTCAAATTTCCCATCTTTTCTCTTGAACTGTTAAATGGTGACACAAACTCTCCCAGAGGTTGGTGCTTCTCTCTTATATTGGCAAATATTTAGTTTGTGCCCCATTTTCTCCTCAGTTCTGAAATACTGATATCAAATGCTCGAAAAATCTTCCTGCTTTTCTCTCCAGGTGTCTGACTGAGATCAGGGCTCTTCTCGTACTGAGCGTGGCCCTGTTCTGCCAGCTGCTGCAGAGACCCCAACTGAGATCTGGGCCCTGTTCTGCCAGGCACTGAAGAGACCTGAGGTGAGATCAGATCCCACTGTTGTGCCAGGTGAAACTGAGACCTGGACCGAGATCACGGCCCCCCTTGTTGCAGGCAGCGAACGACTGCGACCCAAACCACTGCGTCCATTGTGCTGGGCACTTCAGAGACCTCGACTGAGATCTGTGTCCCCGTTGGGTCTGGGTCTGGCACTGCACTGACCCTAATGAAGATCCCGCCCCACCACTGTACTGGGCACTGCACAGACTCTGACAGAGATCCTGGCCCCACCATTTGCCAGATGCTGCAGGGGCCCTAAACAAAATCTGGGATCCTGTAATGCTGGGAGTTGCAGAGCCCCCGACTGAGGTCAGGCCCCCTGTTGCGCAGGGCTCTGCACAGACACTGACCAAGATCAGGGTCCCCATTGTGACAGGTGCTGAACAGACACCAAGGGTATCTCTACCCTGCCATTAAAAACCCCCAGCTGGCCCATGCCAGGTGACTCAGGCTCACGGGCTCAGGCGAAGGGGTTGTTTAATTGCAGTGTAGATGTCTGGGCTTGGGCTGGAGCCAGGCTGTAGGACCCTGCGAGGTGGGAGGGTGCCAGACCTTGGGCTGCAGCCCCAGCTGGAACATGGACACCACAATTAAACAGCCCCACAGCCTGAGCCGTGTGAGCCCAAGTCAGCGGGCACGGGCCAGCCGCCGGTGTCTGACTGCAGTGTAGACATGCCCACAGGGACAGAGAGACCTTGCCACAAAAAGCTCAAAGGCTAAATAGGCAATTATTCACAGCAATAAGATTTACAGATCCATTTGTGCACCAAAGTCCAGATAGCAGCATGTGTATGTGTGTAGTTTGGTTGGGGCTGGTGTAATTGTGCCCCCAGCCGCCGGTGTCTAACAAGTTTGCATGGAGAATTTGGGGCAAAACTGGGAACTGAACCCAGATTGTTTGAATTCTTGCCTCTCCCCTTAACCCCAGGCCCAGCGTGTGTGTGTGCAGCGTTGTTTTGGTGTCTGTTTGCCTTGCATTGGCTTCCAAGGGAGGCTGTGGAATTTCCTACATTGGAGGTTTTTAAGACCAGGTTAGAGATCCACCAGGGGAATGTCTAGGGATACTTGGTCCTGCCTCAGCACAGGGGGCTGGAGTAGATGCCCTCTCAAGATCCCTTCCAGGCCTACACTGAAATAATTCTCTTTTGTGCTGTGTCCTGTTCTACGCTGAGCTGTTTTGCATGGTGCCATTTGAAACTGTGATCGCACCATGCTGTGTAGCAGTTTTATGGTGAATTGTTTTGCCTCAGCTTGTTTGGTGCCTGTGCTGTGTTGGTTTGAGTTGCGCTATTTTCCATTGTGTACTTTTGTCCTAGGATGTCGTCGTTTGCATCGTGTTGCTTTCTTCTCCTTTGTATTGTCATTTTATGCTGTGGAGTGTAGGTTGTGTTTTTTTTCCCCCTGAATTGCCTGACATTATGTTGTGGTGGGTTTTATTCTGTATGTTGGGTTTTTATACGTATATATCGCATCGCATCCTAGAAATGTAGGGCTAGATAGGACCTCAAGATGTCATCAAGTCCAGCTCTCTCTGCTGAGGCAGGACCAAGTATCTGTAGATTATCTCTGACAGAGCTTTGTCCTACCTGTTCTTTAAAACTTCCAGGCACAGAGACTCCCCAGCCCCCCTTGTAAGACTATTCCCGAGCTGACCTGCCTTAGCTCTGGGGACACCCACACAGACTGTAGTGGTGAGCAGCTCTGGAGAGAGAGGAGACCCCAGTGAGTGGCAGCTGGGTAAAGAGACTGAAGTTGGGAGGAGAAACATTGACATGTCCAAGGTCACCCAGCCTGTCTGTGACCGAGCTAGAAATAGGTTCTAGTGCCACCGTACTGCTGTTTCTGAAGGTCTCTGCCACCCTGGTGTTTTAGGCACTGGTGCAAACCCTTAGTACAGACAGAATTTACACTAGTGCACTCTGATTGGCACTGGTGCACCAGGTCCCAGTTTGAAGGTTTGAGGTGGGGGCAGGGGGAAGTGACCTCACAGAGGCCTGGGGCTGGCTGAACAGTGCAGCTGGTAAGGGAGGGGCAGCAGTGAGTGCTGGAGGTATGAGCCAGGAGCACAGCCCCACGGGACTGGACACTGACTTCTCCTGACCCAGGGGACACCCCCCTGCGAGGTGGTTTGTCCATGGATGCACAAGCTGTCTTGGCAGGGCAGCTCAGCTGCAGTCCCCGCACACCTCTTCCTGCAGCCTAATACAGTGTGCTCGGGGGGCCTTTCCAAGCTGCGGGTGACGGGGCTCTGGCATTAACAGGGTCTGTTCCTGGCTCTGTCACAGACCTGTTTACTGACCATGGGGAAGTCACAGCCCCTCTCTCTGTAACGCTGTCTTCAGTGACTCGAGCACGAGCACCAGCCTCGGGCAGACTGGTAAGAAGCAGGGCACAAACCCCAAATTGGGTGTGAGGTCTGTATGGAGATTTCACCAACCAAGTATCCAGTGTAAACGCTTCAGGCACTGTAACAGCATTAACATGGAATCACAGACAATCCCCTTGGGTGATCCCATATATCTTGCCACGCAGGTGAGCTCACCTTCGTGACAGATGATCCCTTATTCCAAGGGTTCTCAACCTTTTTCTTTTGAATCCCCAATGATGGAGATTCCACAATCTCCCTAGGCAATTTATTCCAGTGCTTAACCACCCTGACAGTTTGGGAGTTTTTCCTAATGTCCAACCTAAACCTTCCTTGCTGCAATTTAAGCCCATTGCTTTTTATCCTGTCTGCAGAGGTTAAGAAGAACAATTTTTCTCCTTCCTCCTTGAAATGACCTTTTATGTACTTGAAAGCTGATCATGTCCCCTCTCAGTCTTCTCTTCTCCAGACTAAACAAACGCAATTTTTTCATTCTTCCCTCATAGGTCATGTTCTCTAGACCTTTAATCATTTTTGTTGCTCTTCTCTGGACTTTCTCCAATTTTTCCACATCTTTCCTGAAATGTGGCACCCAGAACTGGGCAAACATTTCCAGTTGAGGCCTAATCAGCGCGGAGTAGAGTGGAAGAATTACTTCTCGTGTCTTGCTTACAATACTGCTGCTAATACATCTTAGAATTATACTTGCTTTTTTTGCAACAGTGTAACATTGTTGACTCATGTTTAGCTTGTGATCCACTGTGACTCCCAGATCCGTTTCTGCAGTGCTTCTTCCTGGGCAGTCATTTCCTATCTTACATGCGTGTAAGTGATTGTTCCTTCCTAAGTGGAGTACTTTGCATTTGTCCTTATTGAATTTCATCCTGTTTACTTCAGACCATTTCTCCAGTTTGTCCAGATCATTTTGAATTTTAATTCTGTCCATCCCAGCTTGGTATCGTCCACAAACTTGATAAGTGTAACAGAGAGACTCTGCTGCTGGGAGGGTTCCACCATGTCTCAGAGGGTTACACCCTGGTGGGAGGGGGCTAGGCCTGAACTGGGATAAGGTCACTCTGTGCTTCACAGTGTGGCAGAACCTGGAATGTCCATTAGCAGGGAACAATGCTGGGGGGAATCGACATGTGGAAAGGACAGAAACCCTGTCTGAATTCTCTCACATTGCCGTTCTCGCCCTGGCAGGCTACAGAATAACGTCCACATTTCGCCCCAAATCATCCCCTCCTTCCAGCGGGAAGGGAATGGCTGCAATGGAGCTGGCTCAGGTAAGGGATTCTCAGGGAGCTGGTGATGAGTTCTGGTTGGAGGGAGAGGATCAGTAAATGTATAGGAGGGTGGGAGGCAGGAACTATCTAGGGTGCGGAATGGGAGGGGGAAAGGATGTGAAAAACCTGCTGAGACTTGTGTACTCTAGGGTGTGATGGGTTGTCACACCGGGGTGCAGTCTGGGGAGCTTCTGGGAACCGCTGTGCCCTCTAACCCTCAAGCTGGGCTGGCCCTTCTGTCACGGAGTGTGGGGGAGTCCGGTCCTGCACCCTTCTTCCTGGGACTCACAGTGACTCTCAGCCAGCCAGTAAAACAGAAGGTTTAATGGACAACAGGAATGCAGGTTACAGCAGAGCTTGGAGGCACAGCCAGGACCCCTCAATCAAGCCCCTCTGGGGTCCAGGAAGCTTAATCCCCTAAATTCCAACCACCCAGCCCAAAACCGAAACTAAACTCGCCTCCCTCCAGCTGGCCCCTTCCTTTGTCCACCTTCCCGGGCAAAGGTGTTGACACCCCTCCCTGCTCCCTGGCTCAGGTTACAGGCTGAGCACTTGTCTCTCACCTAAAGTAATCCCCGGCTCTGCCATCTCCCACACAGACAGCCCCTACTCCATCACACCTTCTCACACTGCTTTGCTGGAGATTCCGCCAGCCTCTCCAGGCCCTGTTATCACCCAACACGACAGCAGGTGGCGCCATACACCCAGCTAAGCTACCTGAGTGCTTTACCTGAGCCACTCAAGGAGAGAGAGAAGACAACAGCCAATTTCCCAGCGATAAGTGTTAGCAAACAGATCAAAGCAGATGACTTAGCAAATGACCAAAAACTCAAAAAAGCCTGACATACTAGATGGATAGAATTTGAATTAGCAATTTCTCACCCTGACTGATGATAGAAGCAGTCCACCAAGTTTCCATACACAAGCTAGAAATCTCTTTACCCTGGGACCAGCAGTTCCCCCAGTTCAGTCTTTGTTCCTCAGGTGTTTCCAGGAGATCTCTTGTGTGGGGAATGAAGCCAAGAAATGATGTCACATCCCACCTTATGTAGCCTTTCCATATGGCGGGACCCCTTTGTTCCAAACTCAGTTCCCAGTCCAGTTTGTGGAAAAATACACATACCAAAATGGAGTTTAGTGTCAAATGGTCTGGTCACATGCACTAGCATGTCCTGCTGAGTCATAGTAGCCATGACTCATAGGCTGGCTGAAACATTCACAAGAAGGCTCAGCTCTTCCATGGTCCATTGTCTTTGTTGATGAGCCATGAACACTGTCTGGCTTCTTTGTTGTACCTGAAAGGCTCGTTGTGGCTGTTACCCAGAGTAAGCACATTTGAAAGACAGATACAGAGTCAATATCCATAACTTCAGATACGAACATGATACATGCACACAAATAGGACAATCATATTCAGCAAATCATAACTTTTCCAATGACACTGAACGTGACGCATCTTGCACAAAATGCATCATAATTATGTCCTAATCATTTGATAATCATACCACTATGCTGAATGTGGGGTGTAGTGTCAGGGTCTAATTTCAAGGCACAGGTGTTGGGAATGGAACTTCCCTCTTTGTGGAACAGGAAATAACCCTCCAGCCAGGGCTGGGAAAACTTCCCAGTCTCCCAGTGCTGGAGCCTGAACCTACTGACACTTCATTAGTTACCAACAACCCCGATCTTTGTGGTAACTGTAAACGGTATCAGTGATGATTTTATATTCTCTTCCAGGTCATTGATAAGAATGTTAAATAGCACAGGGCCAAGAATCAATCCTTGTGGGAACCCCCTAGAAAGAAATCCACTCGACCATGGTTCCCCATTTACAATCATAGTTTTTAATCTATTTAATGTATGTTGTGTTTATTTTGTATCTTTCTAGTTTTCTAGTCAAAATGTTGTGCTGAACCAAGTCATATGCCTTACAGAAGTTTAGGTATATTACATCAATACTATTAGTTGCAACCAAACTTTTTGATCTCATCCAATAAGGATATCCCGTTAGTTTGATTGGATCTGTTGTCTCTGAACCTTTGTTAATTGTTACTAATTATATTACCCTCCTTTAATTCTTTATTAATTAAATCCATATTCGCTGCTCCATTATCTTGCCCAGTATCAGACTAACACTCTTGTAATTAGCTGGGTCATCTCTTTTAAACTTATTGGCACGGCATTAGCTTTATTCCAGTCTTCTGGAATTTCCCAGTGTTCCAAGTCCTAATTAAAATCACCAGTAACAGCCCTCCACACTCCTCCACCAGGTCTTTCAAAACTCTTGAATACAAGTTATCTGGACCTGCTTATTTAAACATATCTAACTGTAATAGCTGCTGTTTAACATCCTCATGAGTTATTGTTGGAATGGAAAGACTGTCGTCGTCAACATCTTATATGACTTACATCATCCGTTTTTCTCCAAATCCAGGAGAGAGAGATTTATTGAACACTTTTACCTCTTCTACATTATTTTTGATAATTCTGCCATTTCCATCTAGTAATTTGCCACTTCCATTGTCAGGATTAATTTTGTACTTAATATATTTTTTAAAAACTTCCTTCTTATTTTCATTAATTGGTCACTGATTTCTGATGGCTTCCCTTGCCAACTTTCTACAATTCTGACCTTCTATTCTTTACTATTGACTTCCCCTTTCTTCCATATATTTTATTTGGAGAGTGGTGGGATTCCTACCAGGGAGCCACCAGCAGGGTCCAGAGACAGCCCCATCTTATATCAAGCCCTGGCTAGTAGGTATGTGATAAACATGAAGACTCTACCTCCGTCTGTCAGCTGGGAGACACAGAGGTTCTCTCTCTCCACCCTCTGATGCCTCCTGGCTGCTCTAAGCAAGGTGGGGTGGGACTCTGTTAACATGTGCCTCCCGGAGCTTCCATTTCCCTGGTGCTGCTGTTCCATAAATAGTGGGGTTGTGAGTGGGGCCGCAGGTCCTGAGTGCTGGACTCTTGCTCTTTCAGGGGCCAGTGACCTTCAAGGAGGTGGCTGTGTATTTCACCAGGAGAGAGGGGGCTCTGCTGGACCCCACTCAGAGAGCCCTCGACAGGGATGTCATGCAGGAGAACTATGAGACGGTGACCTCGCTGGGTAAGGAGTCCTGTCCCCTGGGTTATTAGAAGCTGTGGGGTCTCTAAAGAACCTGAGCAGTAATAGCTTTATACCTTTATTCATCATACAAGTTTTGACAAGTTTCCTTGCCCCCCCCTTTTTTGACTTATCTCCCACCCACTAGTATAATTTTTGGACATGTGCCTTTTTGGTGCCGTCAGTCATTTAAAAATTGCATTGAATATATCCTTATTGGCTACATGAATAACTACATTAATCACTGTAGCTTTCATGCCTTGTCCTTATTTTAAGAGGAAACTATGCTGCCTGTAGAATTCTAAATTGAGTAAATAGGTGTATGACTCATGCATGGCTTGTGTGACAGTCAGATGAGCTCCTATTTTGATAGGAGAGCGTATAATGTTGCCATTCAGGACCCCACGGGTGAAGGGAGAACAGAGCTGTGGGAGGGGAGGAGAAGGGGGGAGTAGATAATTCTGGGGTGCCAGGACATGGGGAGGGTGTGTGCAGGGTTAGAGCTAAGAAGCAGCAGGGAGGGATGAGGTTGTGAGACACGTGGAGGGAACACAAGAATCTCCCAAGGTGCCGGGAGGTGGTGCTGGCTGAGAATAATGGGAAGAAGTGGAGGGGAGTGTGGAGGAAGGGCACTGAGGAAGTGGCTCATTCTCAGGTGCTGAAGCTAAGTGGCCTGTCCTTGTGGAAGAGTGGGAGCCCTTGGGGGTCTAGTGCACTCAAGGGGCACCTCCCAAGGACTGTTTAAAAGCCAGGGCATTGCACAGATCCTATGGATCCATGACCGTGCCAGAGGTTCAGCCTTATGGGGAAAAGATATAAAACAAGAAAAGGATCTAAATGCGTGTTTACCATCGCTCCCTCTCAGTCCTCATGGGAATCCCTGATCCGTTCCAAAGTGTATTAAAACCTTCCTTAAAGGCTTACCTCTTGGTTATCAGGTCATGTCCATTTGTTAGAGGGTTTTCCCTTCACCCTCCCACTTCCCTGGTTCTTGTCACGCAGACAGCAAGCAGCGAAAGACCAGAAGTCTGAAGCACAGATAATGTGATGTTTTTTGGGGTAATTTCCAACCAAGCATATTCCACTGCCCTAATGAACTTACACCTAGAAAAATTAATTATGTAGCAGACAGAAACAATTAGAGAACCAGACTGATTAACAAGGTAAAAGTGGTGGCCATAAAGATAAAACAATACAGAAATGAGGGTTTCACAACCACAACCATTGATAAGGGATTTCTTGCCAGACAGGATGCTATCAGATTAAGTTTTCATTAACCATCTTCAGATCTGTTTCTTTATCTGCTGGTGATGGGCGCTATCAGGACAGGATCGACTTTCTAACAGCCCAATAGCACCTTATTTCAGTGTGACTGGTTTGGGATGTGAGGATGTGACCCTTCGCTTCCCAGCTTATGGCTGCCCCTGCTGCTTAGCCAAAGGCCTTAGCCTAAGAACAAGGCCTCAGCCTAGCCTAGTGAGAGAAGGCCCAGACACAGGTAGACTGTGATTTTGATTCTTAGCTAGTTACAGGGGTATAAAGACAAAGTGATAAAAATACCCCTAAGTTCTTAAAGTCTAGGCTTTACAGGCAGGCCTGAATATGTCTATTCTAGCAGTGGGTTCTACCCCTTCCCCCATTCTGTGTCTGTCTTGTCTATTTAGATCAGGGATCGGCAACCTTTCAGCAGTGCTGTGCCGAGTCTTCATTTATTCACTCTGATTTAAGGTTCCGTGTGCCAGTAACACATTTTAACGTTTTTAGAAGGTCTCTTTCTATAAGTCTATAATATAGAACTAAACTATTGTTGTATGTAAAATAAATAAGGTTTTAAAAATGTCTAAGAAGCTTCATTTAAAATTAAATTAAAATGCAGAGCCCCCCCTCGGACCAGGGGCCAGGACCCAGGCAGTGTGAGTGCCACTGAAAATCAGCTCGCTGCCGCAGGTTGCCTACCCCTGATTTAGATTGTAAATTCTTCAGGGCATGGGCCATCTACTATTCTCTGTTTGCACTTTGCCTAGCACAATGGGGACCCACTGTTAGTTGGTCCTTAGGCACTAAGGTAGTGAATATGATTTGTTATAATAGTAACTCTCCTGCCACTTTGAGCCAAGGAAGATGGCCTTGGGATGCGTAGCCTTATTTGGGGTGTGTGAGTAATGTTGATTTGATTTATCAACTTAATTTAATGTGTATTGTAATTATTTTAATTAATTCATAATAATACGTAATCATTTATATTAATTAAGATGGGTTTAGGCTCGCCAATTTGTTTGATCAGAAGATAAAAGTTCGTGTTTCGAATCAGGTTCCACAGAATTGATAAAGGGACCTTCGGGGGTATGACAGGAAGCTCACACGGAGACAGATATAGTCATAACGACTTTTTATTAAAATCAATGAAATAGTAAGTAAATTGTAAAACAGGTAGAATTACAGAGTTACAATTGTATTACTGTTATTCAGGGGGTACATATGATGATACAATATTATGTGCTGCAAACTTTGATTAATATTCACACCCTGTTTTGATAAACTGGCGTTGGCCTTGCCTCTGGCGGTTCTGGTTTCACCGCTCTTCAGAGGAAACTAATGCAAAGAGCTGTCAAAGCTACTTTGGAATTTACTTTTTAGCTCAACTAAATAATCTAATACACAAATTAAAATAAAGTTTAGAGAGACCAAGCTTAGCCGAGTCCCTTTGGAAGTTAAGGTTAGAAAAGAAAATAAGTGCGGCCTATTACTGGTTAATAGCCGTCGTAGATGGATAGCATGAATACGTAGTTGAAGATGGTGAAGTGTAGAGAAGGAGGAGGTTGAGGTGGGGGTGGGGATACCATAGTGAGGTAGGTTACCTCTTTTTATAGAAATAAATGTCGGAAATCCTTCCTCTAATGCCCAAATTTCAGTCTTCCCCCATAGAAATGTTAGGGTTCGCTTACTCCATAGGCTAGTGTGTATGGATGACAGGTATCTGTGCACTTGTGGGGTACTTGTTAGGTCTGAGAGTGCAACTTTGAAATATCCCCTTTGCTATTCTTCATTGTGTATTGGTCTAGGTAAATGGTCTTAGACCTAAGCATAGGCACTTTATTTGTGTATAGGAAAAACAGTTCCTTTTCTGGGTAAAAGGGCACAGGATATAGCTATGCTAACTTTGCTTTAGCTTAAAATGCAGGTTTTTGGCCTGTAGGTTTCTTGCATTACAGCCAAGCGTATTTTTAATATGAATTAATAAACCTATCACAATACTGTCCTTATAAGAAAAGAGATATTGATGCAGGCAAGCAGATGAATCCTGAGAGCTACAGATGTTACTGTCTAAAAATGAGATGGGGTTAAAACTATGGAATATTCTTTGTGACAAGTATCCCACAAATTCCACTGACCTCCCTTGTTTTCTTTGCCTGCAGTAGGGTTTCCAGTTTCCAAACCTGATGTGATCTCGCAGCTGGAACGAGGGGAAGAGCCATGGGTCCCGGACCTCCAGGGCTCTGAGAAAGAAGTGGTCCCGAGAGCTTCCTTTGCAGGTGAGGAATTGGTTCAAGAACTCAAGAACTGCTTAGGAATGCAGGAAACATTTGGGATGCCCTACAAAGACCCTGTGAGCTCTCCAAGTTCAGGATTGTTCCCTGCAGATGTGGAATCATTATGGCAGATGTCACTCATGGCTTCCCTCCTATTCTGATTGACAACTGGCAGCAGGTCCCTCCCTGATCTCACTTTCCCCGAGAGTTATGGTGCAATGAGGACCCAGAACTGATCCCTTCCTCTCTTCTCTGTGGAAGGGTTTGGGGAAAATCAGCACCTGATAGGTTTGATCTCTCCCACATATATTTTGGTTTCCATTCCTCTCTCTGACATTTCCTTTTTCTCAGGCACAGGGAGTGACCTATGTCTGGATTCTCTCTGTCTCCCATCCGGCGATGGGCTGGTGAGTGAGAATGAGGAGGAGAAACCCCAGCAGGAAGACACTGTGCAAGTAGATCCACATTGGATGTTATCAGGAAGATCCAAAGGGAATGTTTCCAGGAGTTGTGCACTCCTAGAAAACACAAAAGCCTGTGAGACTCAGCAGAGGCCAGAGGAAAACTACAGTAGCCACTCAGCCCTTATTCCACGCAACAGAATCAACTTGGAAGAGAGACGCTACATGTGCCATGAGTGCGGGAAAAGCTTCGTGCGGAGCTCTCACCTTATCAGACATGAGAGAATCCACACAGGGGAGACGCCCTACACGTGCGCTGAGTGCGGGAAAAGCTTCGGGCGGAGCTCTCACCTTATCAGACATGAGAGAATCCACACAGGGGAGACGCCCTACACGTGCTCTGAGTGCGGGAAAAGCTTCAATCGACGCTCAAACCTTATTACACATCAGAGAATCCACACAGGGGAGACGCCCTACACGTGCGCTGAGTGCGGGAAAAGCTTCAATCGACGCTCAAACCTTATTACACATCAGAGAATCCACACAGGGGAGACGCCCTACACGTGCTCTGAGTGCGGGAAAAGCTTCGGGGAGAGCTGTCACCTTATCAGACATGAGAGAATCCACACAGGGGAGACACCCTACACGTGCTCTGAGTGCGGGAAAAGCTTCAATCGACGCTCAAACCTTATTACACATCAGAGAATCCACACAGGGGAGATGCCCTACACGTGCTCTGAGTGCGGGAAAAGCTTCAGGTGGAGCTCTGACCTTATCGCACATCAGAGAAGCCACACTGGGGAGACGCCCTACACGTGTTCTGAGTGCGGGAAAAGCTTCAATCGGAGCTCTCACCTTATCGCACATCAGAGAATCCACACAGGGGAGACGCCCTACACATGCTCTGAGTGCGGGAAAAGCTTCAATCAGCGCTCTACCCTTATCACACATCAGAGAATCCACACAGGGGAGACGCCCTACATGTGCTCTGAGTGCGGGAAAAGCTTCAGGTGGAGCTCTCACCTTATCACACACGAGAGAAGCCACAGAGGGGAGACGCCCTACACGTGCTCTGAGTGCGGGAAAAGCTTTGGGCAGAGCTCTCACCTTATCGCACATCAGAGAAGCCACACAGGGGAGACGCCCTACACGTGCTCTGAGTGTGGGAAAAGCTTCAATCAGCGCTCTACCCTTATCACACATCAGAGAATCCACACAGGGGAGACGCCCTACACGTGCGCTGAGTGTGGGAAAAGCTTCAGGTGGTGCTCTCACCTAACCAGACATCAGAGAATCCACAGAGGGGAGACGCCCTACACATGCTCTGAGTGCGGGAAAAGCTTCGGGCGGAGCTCTTACCTTATCGTACATCAGAGAAACCACACAGGGGAGAAGCCCTAGACGTGCCCTGAGTGTGGGAAAAGCTTCAAACAGAGCTCAAACCTTATTACACATCAGAAAATCCACATGAGAGAGAACTGTTTTAAATCCCTTGACTAGGGCTGGAGAAAGGTTTTTTGTTTTTGTTTTTTAAATCACATTTGCTAATTCCCACACAGTGATTTTTGTACCATCTTCACCGTGGTGTCTCAGCTCCACCACATCAGTTGCCTGCTTCTGCCTGTCTGTAGGAATGTTACACTTCTTAAGCTGAAGTGGTTCCCACGCCCCCACACTCAATCAGGAGACTCATAGATAAAGCGCCGACCAGGTGCATATTTCTGGAGTACACAGGGATAAAGCACCAATCAAGGGAGGGGGTGAAGTAGTTGGATTATGTTAGCACATGCGCATAACAGAAGGGTTTATGTAACCATTATAATAAAAGACGTGGAAATCCCCCGCTTGGGGCGCTCCACTGGAATAGACGGAAAAAAAAAAAAAAACTGGAATAGAAAAAAAAAAAAAAAAAGGGGGAAAGGAGATTTTCCTTAAACCCTATATCATGGATATTGCTGTATCCCTATGGGGAAGAGACTTGTTATTGCATTTTACTGTTTATGATTGAGGCCAGTGCTGTTAGTGCCTGGCCAAGTTTTGTCGCTTGTGTTTGGGCACAGTTAAGCCCCCCTTTCTTTTGGCTGTTTGCCAAGTTTCAGCTGTGCAAGTGCTGTTTTTAATTGTGGTGGTTGTTTTTTTTTCTCTTTCTTCAGCCTTTTTTAGTTAACTCATTCTGTTTACATTTTACCATCCATGACTGAGTTTACTGCCCTTTCCCTTGTATGGTTAACCAGTACCCCTGTGTGGGTGGAATAGTGACCACTGCCCCTGGAGAAATTTTTTGCATTGTGTCACTTATGTGAGGAACAATACCAGGCGGGCCATGTGGAAAAATCTGCTAGCCCCTGGCATTCGCCTGTTTTGGTTATCAAGTAAAAATCTGGTGACTGGCGAATGCTCCATGATTTTAGAGCGATTAATGCATGCATTTAACCCATGGGACCCCTGCAGTGTGGAACCCCAAATCCCAATTTTATTCCATATGATTATTAGCTTATGATAATAGGTTTTAAAGATTGTTTTTTTTAATGATTTTTTCTTGTTTTAAAGATAGGGAGTTTATTTTTCCCAGGGAGGTGGTGGTGGTTTTTATTTGATTTTTTGGACCCCTGCCCCCGGGCATGATGGGGCTAATCCTCCCTCGTTCCCATGCCGGAAAATATGGCATTTAGATAGTTCCCAGGGTAATAGATAGTGATTATGTGGGAAGTATTTATGTTTAGATTTGGGCTTTTTTGCCAAAACAGCAGCACCAAGGGGACTCATGGACCCGGATGGTGATTTTTCCCTTCCCTTTTTGGCTAATATATTTTGCTATTGCCTGGCCAAGTCCTGCCGTTTTCATTGCAGCTTTTCTTGGCTGTTCGCCAAGCCCCCTTGTTTTTAGCTGTTTGCCAAGCCCTCCCTTCTGCTAAGCGGTGTCCTTGACTGAGTCAGTGTTTTGGGTTTTTTTTCTTTTGGCTTTTCAGTTAACCCATTCTGTTCTTATTGAATCCCATTGATAGTCATGCATTTTTTTATTAAAATGCTAAATTTTTAGTGAAGCATTTTAATGATCCCTTTAATTTAAGCTCAATGTATTGTTTAAATCTGTAATCATTGTGCAAATTTTTTCATTATCCCGAATTGGGTGTTAACCCCTGCGGCCTTTAATTTAATCAAATTTGGCAAATGGATGTCACGCTTTATCCCCCTTTTCTTTTTTTCCCTGGAGACATTTACATGTTACCATTGATACCTACTTTCATTATATTTGGGCCACCCCCCAACGGGGCGAATAGGCCAAACATGTAATTAATTACATTTTTGCTGCGGTGGCCGTAGTGGGCCGCCCCCCCGATAGATAAAAACCGATAATGGCCCCGCCTACATTTTTTACAGATTTGCGTTATAATATATGGGTTTGATTTGTGATTTTTGCCAATCAATCCTCCTTTTGTTTACAGCAGGCCCCTGAGATGCATGGCCTGTTGGGCACCTGCTTGGTCCTGGTATGGGCTTGATTTGTGATTTTTGCCAATCAATCCTCCTTTTGTTTACAGCAGGCCCCTGAGATGCATGGCCTGTTGGGCACCTGCCTGGTCCCGGTATGTAAGGCGCTGGGCGATGCTGCACATGCAACGGGGATGTTTAATTTTATAAATGTTACCGAGGTTCAATATTTAATGAGCCTATGGGGCCAGGCCACTTATGTGAAATTTGCAAGTGCCTTGCCCCTTTTTACCCCATGAGTAGCCAATCATTAATAGCTTAGTTGATTGGCATGTGCCTTAGCGAAAAATATTAATTATATGTCTGCCGCCTTGGCTTTGCTGAATTAAGTATAGGAGGAGTTTTGTAATGCCATATTAGATAATAGAGTGGTAATTGATTACCTGCTATTGCTTAGCCATGTGGGATGTGAGGAGGTATATGGCATGTGTTGTTTTAATCTGACAGACAATTCTAAACGGATTCATGCACACATAGATAACCTCCAAGAATTGGCACAACACATTCAGCAGGACAGGAACCCATCATGGTGGGATGACCTTTGGGCGTGGCTGCCATCCATGGGATGGGTCCGAACTGTTTTGCAATATGCTTTGATTGTTATCGCCTGCTTGATTGGTTTTTGTTGCTTTGCTCAGTGTATTCCTAATAATATTAGGATGTGCTTTACACCCTGTCGGCGCAAACCCCTGCCTACATTCTAAGCCGTCATGTATGCCCTTAGAATTATGAAACATGCGGACCGGGCACGGGTCGACAAAACAGAAAAGGAGGGGATGTAGGAATGTTACACTTCTTAAGCTGAAGTGGTTCCCACGCCCCCACACTCAATCAGGAGACTCATAGATAAAGCGCCGACCAGGTGCATATTTCTGGAGTACACAGGGATAAAGCACCAATCAAGGGAGGGGGCGAAGTAGTTGGATTATGTTAGCACATGCGCATAACAGAAGGATTTATGTAACCATTATAATAAAAGACGTGGAAAACCCCCGCTTGGGGCGCTCCACTGGAATAGACTGACGGACTTGGCTTGATTCATTACTACACCTGTCGAAGAAAAACTTAGTTCTCGCTTTTTGTTTGGGTGCAGCAAAATCAAATACTTGATTATTTTCTCCAGTAATTACAATGGAGGGAGAGAGTGCCATAGGACACAGGGTCGCCCCAGTCCTGGACAGGTCTCTCAACTGGTAAACAATTACATCAAGCCTTTATACCTTTGTTACAGACAATTTCTAGCAATCCTGGAGACATTAAAGGAAAACATTTGCATTTGTTTATACATAAGCCTATTCGCTATCTTATTTGTCTTCAATACTAGAACAAAAACAAGGCTGCATTTTACAAGGCCGTAATGACTTTTCACACAATTCACTCTGTACCACATTATCTTATTTCTACATATCTCACAGCATTAGGATCAGAGCCTAACTCCTGCTAAATTAGCTAACATACATTAAGATCCCTTCAAACCTTTATTAATTATTTCTTGGCTTCCACACTCCCCCCTTTTGTACTTTTAGTACAACAAATACTTTAAATCTTAATTTGCATTAAACCATGGATTTTAGAATTTACAGCAGACATGTTAACCTTAGGTGTTTCTATGGGATGTAATGACAATGCATGATTAGCATGAACATGAAAAGTATTATTACCATGATTACATTTTTTACAACAACAATAACATAATTTTACACCAACTAACAACACTACAAACAATAACATTCCCATAGGAATAAAATAATGGGGTTGTTGTACAGTTTTGGTAACAAAGCACAATACTTTATACTTAGTACATAAAGTAGACACTTTATAAGCTGTATGAAAGGCATTTTTTTTTAGCATGATATATATTTTGAAGCATGTGAATTTGCCCTTGCAACTTAGAGATTTTTTGAACTTTTGGTAACAATGAAAGCAAATTCTAAAACCGATTAGGCACTACTCTAGTCCAATGAAAATATACCTGAAATCTAAGAGCTACTTGCAACATTCTATCTGCAGGCCAGGAAATGATATGAATGCCTGCAGCAGCGGTAAGATTAATATGTATATCTTGTAAAGTGGTGGCATCAACGTACACATAGCTATCATTAGCTTAAAAAAAAAAAAGTGTCCCCCATCAGGGTAGTTCCTTGACCTCCACCCTCTCAACAAATATTGTCATAAACAGTGACAACTTCCCCTGGCTTCAGTTTATAGATACACTGAGCTGTGGTGGTTCTAACGGTCAAAATGTCCATTGACTCTCTATTCTTATCCAAAATGTCAGGTGTTATTTTAGGGGTACTGTCTAGAAATCAGTTGGATATACCAGGTGGTCTAATTTCCCAGATGTCTCGGTAAACAATGACAGTCCCACAGGCATCCTCCCCATGGACCCAGCAGGATTCGGTATGTGGGAGCCCACACGCACCCTAACCGGTCCATATGCTTGGAAGGAGCACTGTGAATGTCCACACTTCCATTCAGAAAGTGTCCAAGTATGTCTCCATGACCACAGATCAGATGGTACTCCTGATGCATCTGTAAGGGCAGTGGGCCAAGTCTGGTCTAGATCCCACTGCAATGCCTTCCCAGCCTCAGTGATATTCAATACCATCTCTGTCAGTAACTTCTGGGTCATAGAACTAAGGGTGGAAATGATATGTAACTCACCAACTCCAGCCTGTACTTAAGATAGCTGAGTTTCAAGAATAAAGCTAGTAGTCTTTTCCAGTTGGCCCAATTTCTTATCATGTTCTTGGCTTGTAAGATATTGGCCCTAGCCCACAGGGATCTGCTCAGTTCTCTTCCTTTCCAGAGGAAATAACCCAGGCCCTCTGTCGTGCTAATCTAATGGCAGCCCCTTGTGAGCAATCTGGGTATGTAGAAGTGATTTGAAAACCTGATAAGGACAATGTTATTACATACTGAAGGATTTATCCAAAACACAGGGCGCAGCCTGTAGATTAAACCCCAAAATCCAATTAATACCACATCCCCAAGCATGGGTCCCATAAATTTCTTCCTGCCAGTGTACAATGCTTTGTTTCTTCACCAGGATCAGGTCTCAATGTCCTTTTTAGGCAGGAATTCCTGGACTTTGGCAATGTCAGTGGAGTGAGTGTTTCTTCTTCTTTCCCAAAACAATTGTGGTTTAGCACCCTACAGGGGAGAGGTTGCCAGCACATATCACCCTGTAATGGCTGTGCTTTTTCTAGAAAAGTCTAAAGGCACAGTTGGTCTGTCAGTGGACAAGGGAGAGGTTGCCAGTACGTCACCTTGTCCTTTTTCCCTGCTGTCCAGAAGCACAGTCGAGCTAGAAGAAGAATAGGCTAATCATCAGTAGGAAAATTCATCTGATGTGGAGGGGTCTTTTTGCATTGAGAATCCTGGGTCCAGGCAGTCAGTCCTTGGCACTTCACAGCGGTGTTGGTAGACAGCAGGACTCGGAAAGGGCCATTCCAGCGTGGAGCCAAGGCAGTCTTTCGTTGATGGATCTTTATGTAGAGCCAGTCTCCTGGTTTCAAGGAGTGGCAAGGTTGCACAGGATCCTTCGGTAGTGCTTCCTTCACCTGTGTATAAAAAGACTTAACACATTTCATTAGTGCCTGACAATACTTAAGCATTATGTTATCCATCAAATGAACGTCCATCTGAGCTGGGGTAAGTGGGGGTGCAGCTGGTAGTCACATTGGGCGTTGTGTCAAAATTGCATGAGGGCTGAGTCCAGTCTTTCGATTGGGAATGGCTCTCATACTCATCAGTGCCAAAGGAAGGGCATCTGGCCACTTTAAGTTTGTTTCAGCACAAATCTTGGCCAGTTTATTTTTTAAAATCCCGTTCTGGCGTTCCACTGTCCCAGCAGACTGGGGGTGGTGAGGGCAGTGAGCTGCACATAACTCCTTTACAATCTGTCCAGTAAAATGAGTTCCACGATCACTATTGATACTCACAGGGATGCCAAAACGTGGCACAAAATCTTTAAGCAAAATTTCACAACAGTCTTGACATCTGCTTTCCTGTAGGGAAAAGCTGCAACCCAATTGGTAAATACATCAATTAAAACTAATACATATCCATAACCACAACATTTAGACATTGAAATAAAATCAATCTGAATATTTACAAAAGGTCCCCAAGGAGGAGGGTGGGCTGCCCGCTGCATACCAACCTCGTTTAACTGCAGCAACCATCCCCCCTTTCCTAGACTGATCATGTTAGCTATTCTCTTTTTTCTCCCTTCTTGGCTTTTTTTTTTTTCGTTAACATACAAAGGAAACTTTTACTCTTTACTTATACACCTGCTTTTATACCATGAACACATAAACATTACTGTTATACAGTACATAAGTCTTATTATTCAATGTATGCCACATATACCCTTTCACTAAAATAACCTTATTACAGAACTTTGGAATAACAAGCCAGGACAAGCACACCCACTTTGAGAAGTTCACTGAATATAACCTCTAGTTCAATAGCTATCCACCATCCCCAGCCCTCTGGCTAAAAGTCTGAGGTAGCCAGAAGGATCCCTTGTACAATATGGGGAGTGGGTTAACTTTTCATGTCCTTGCTTCCAAAGACTGGCAGTATGCAAATATTAACAACAATTCTCAATTAAAAGATTTGGCCAATGTAGTTCCTTTCTCTTACTCAAGAAAATGTATTAGACTTTAGTATATCACAGTTTTCTGATGTAACCAAACACTTCGTATTCTAAGGCGAACAAAACAAGTATCTGCATTTCAATGCAACATTTTCACTTGATTTCAAATCAGACCATCTCATGAAAATAATAAACACAACAATTCTGGCCACGAGACAAACACCACAAGACAGAACATAGAACACACAACATAATTTTTACTGTGCCAGTAAATCATGGTATGGTGAATGCAGCGCAGCTGGCATTAGTATTCTTTGATTATGTGAAAGACAAAAACAGGTCTACCCCTTCTGGGCAGCCAATCGTTACTTAAAATATACAAAAAGAACAGGAGTACTTGTGGCACCTTAAAGACTAACAAATTTATTGAAGCATGAGCTTTCGTGAGCTACAGCTCACTTCTTCGGATGCATAGAATGGAACACACAGACAGGAGATATTTATACATACAGAGAACATGAAATGGTGGAAGTATGCATACCAACAGGAAGAGTCTAATCAATTGAGATGAGCTATCGTCAGCAGGAGGAAAAAAACTGTTTGAAGTGATAATTAAGATGGCCCATAGAAGGTGTGAGGAGAACTTAACATAGGGAAATAGATTCAATTAATGTAATGACCCAACCATTATGTTAAGTTCTCCTCACACCTTCTATGGGCCATCTTAATTATCACTTCAAACAGTTTTTTTCCTCCTGCTGACGATAGCTCATCTCAATTGATTAGACTCTTCCTGTTGGTATGCATACTTCCACCATTTCATGTTCTCTGTATGTATAAATATCTCCTGTCTGTGTGTTCCATTCTATGCATCCGAAGAAGTGAGCTGTAGCTCACGAAAGCTCATGCTTCAATAAATTTGTTAGTCTTTAAGGTGCCACAAGTACTCCTGTTCTTTTTGCGGATACAGACTAACACGGCTGCTACTCTGAAACCTTAAAATATACAAATACCCTTGTTGATTTCAGGCAAAATAGAGGAATTATCCCATATTTCTCGTATGTGTTTCTTAGACAGCCCTGGTTTCAGCGGCCTCTACCTTATCAGTTAGGTAATTTGCAGTAACACAGATGCTTTCTGGCTTGCTTTTTTTCTTTTAACTCCTGCTTTTAAACACTGAAAGAAAACATGACCACTTATAGTGCCTGTAGAGCCTAATAAAATTTTCATTACATAGCACTGTATACATCCTTCAACTAATTTAACAAAATTGTTCACAGCCAAATTATTACAATCTAATAATTTATTTGCCTGAATTTATTTACAAACATGTCAAAGACACCAAAACTGTTCTCTTTAGCATTTTTACAAAGTTCAACTGCTGTTCCCTCCAGCAACTCCCTTCCAACAGCCACTTTACCAATTCAAATCACCATTCCAAATATCCTTCTGAGTATTTGAAATTCTCATGCTCATATTCACTTACTCCTTCTTTCCACTACACCCTCAAAAGTTTCCAACGTGTTTTCCAATCTCTCTGTCTGTTGCCTGCCCGCCTGGGCCCGATCCTTTTTTTCTCACTGAGCCGTCCCTATCCTAGGCACAACTTGTGCCACTACCAGTTTAGCTAGGAGGGTGGGCTTCACAACTAGCCCCCACCCTTCTGGTCTTTTCCCCAAAACATTTTTACATACAAGACTACCCGAAGTCCTCCCTAGTAAGGCTTGCCACCTGGGCAAAAATACATGGCCATTGCGTAAAGGCCATTTACTCAACACACAATCCAAACCCCTTTAGGGGGTCTACCCAGAGACCCACCCATTTGTCTGCTGACACTTAAACAGAAAAGAAAATTACACAGAAAGCAGAGAAAATTACAGTCTAAGCCAGATTTTTCTACTTCTATTACATTGTCCGTTACAGGGGGGGGGGCGGGACAGAAAGATCTCAATACAACCTCAGAGCTTCATCGCACACATGGCTTCCACTCTGAGGAATTACGAACGAGAAGTTCAGTTCCGCTCACACACCCAACGCCCAAATGAACAGAGCAGAAAAACAACAATAACCGGTAAAACAAAACAGAACAAAACCAGATAGTGTTTCCTTATTCTATTAGGGCCCACCTTTAATCATGCTATTCTTAACAAATAACACCAACAGCACCAAACAAAACAAACATAATATAACAAGGGTAAAAGAGATAGATGGTGTAAATTCTGCAGGGCTCCCCCAGACATAATTGCTCACCAAACTGTGACAAATTCCTGTTACTAATTTATCCCTCATATGTCAGGTGATCAAACTGACACTGCAGGATGGTGGGGGGGCGGTGGATAGAGAAAGCACACCATATAACCAAATTTTAAAGCTTCATCAAAAATAATAAAACAACAATGGAGAGTGTTGGGAACACTCCCACATCACTCAGGAAAAATATGAATGCTCCAAGCCTTAAGCCACTGTAATACTTACACATATCCAGACTGGCCACTCTTTCAGAGATTCCAGTTCAGGTCAGCTGCCTTATGGCTTTTCCAGTGTCACCGAGCCATACCAGCTACAGGGTCGCAGAAGCACACTGCTGAATCTCACTGGAAAGTTAAGCTTTGCAAATGTAATTTCAGTTCTGTAACTTGTATTGCCTTTGGTTTGCCTCTGCCTCTATTTTTCACAACTAGCTGGGGCTGAAAACAGTTTCTTTGAACTTAGCATAGTCTATGCTGGTTCTTGACCTTGTACGCAGAGCAGCTTTCTCTTTATCACTGGGGTTAGCTGACTTTCAAATTAACCCGTTCCTAGACAAATTGCTCACACTGTGTCAGAGGCTTTTCTTTTTTTTTTAAAGCTTCTCTGAGATATATGATCTTATCTAGATTGAAGGTACCTTCTAATGGGCATTATTTAGATGGCTAGAGACTCACAGGAGAGACTCACAAGGAAAAGGGAGGGAAGATGGGTTCACACACTCCTAGACACAGGCAGCTTCCTCGCCGGACGATGCCAGGCCGAGTCAGCCCACCGTGGGTCAGATCTCCTAAAGATCCACTAGTTACCGGGCTAGCCCGGTAACAGCCACTCACACTGGTGTACACACACACACACACACACACCAAGGCCTCTTTTTCTTCCTTTTTTTGTTAACCTTTTTTTTTAACCTTTTTATCTCTTTTTAAATTTTTTTTTTTTTTTAACCACGATGCATCTTTACCTGGTCCGGACCAATACCATGAGGCGGTATGACAACCCCTCCTGAGGCGGTAAAAACCCCTCAGCACCGGTGCATTCTAATGCATTACCTATGCATTACCTTATGCATTACCTTATGCATTTCCTTGGCCAACTCAGCAGTTCCCAGTACTGCTATAAACTAACCTTATTGGGGCCTCTCCCCAATACCACTTTGCATCTGCTCCTGCTGCACAGTCAATAAGTTCAGATGGCGTGAGCCCAACAGAGACAGACATCCTCACGGACAGTCCTCCTCCGATACCCCAATAGAGATTTCAAAAGGTCTCATACCTCTCATGTGGCGCCATGGGGTTCGAAGGGGAATGATCCGTAGTAGCCGTCTGTGGGTCCGTGGGCGTTGCCATCCCGGATGAGCCCCCAAATTGTCGAAGAAAAACTTAGTTCTCGCTTTTTGTTTGGGTGCAGCAAAATCAAATACTTTATTATTTTCTCCAGTAATTACAATGGAGGGAGAGAGTGCCATAGGACACAGGGTCGCCCCAGTCCTGGACAGGTCTCTCAACTGGTAAACAATTACATCAAGCCTTTATACCTTTGTTACAGACAATTTCTAGCAATCCTGGAGACATTAAAGGAAAACATTTGCATTTGTTTATACATAAGCCTATTCGCTATCTTATTTGTCTTCAATACTAGAACAAAAACAAGGTTGCATTTTACAAGGCCGTAATGACTTTTCACATAATTCACTCTGTACCACATTATCTTATTTCTACATATCTCACAGCATTAGGATCAGAGCCTAACTCCTGCTAAATTAGCTAACATACATTAAGATCCCTTCAAACCTTTATTAATTATTTCTTGGCTTCCACATGCCTTTTGCAGCTCATCCTTCTTTGGGGTCAGTCCTGTGATCTTTTCTATCAACTCCTTTCCTTTGAGTCAAATGAGTGTGTTTCCCTCCTGCCAGGAATGTTCGTCAGCTCCAGTGGGAGAGAGGTTTGATCCCAACAAGCTACACTGAGGCTAAAGCTACCTGTGCCTTCCATCCATTAGGACTGTATATGGCGTTGGCTGCTCAAGTTAGTGATCTTGGTGTAACAAGACAATTATAGTTGTTGTGCAGATGCAGCCCAGGTGCAGGGGTTGCCATTAGCTTCCCCCTTGACCTGACCTAAACTCCATCACTTTCCCTAGTCTAAACAAACCCTGAGCATCACGGTTATACTGTTCCCCCATTTCAAAGGCATTGTTAGTCATCGAGTTCACTCTTGGGGAAGAAGTTGTTTCACTCCCAGTTGCTCTGATGTTGGTTCAGGTTGTGCTGCAGAGCAGATATTTTTACTACCATTTTTCTCACTTAAAATATATTGAACTATAACAAAGAGCAGGAACAGGGCAGGGATAGGGGAAAATGTCATTTCACCCTCTGGAACAACAGAAGAAGATGGGGTAAATAAGAGGGATTCCCTTATTCCCCATCACCATCCCAATCCCCCCCTGTTGTGCAGTTGGTTAGGTCAGTGTTGAGATGAGTTCCTGTCTGCATCCTGTAGAACTTGCCATACCAGTATTGCCCTGGCCTCTTCTTTTGTCATTCAGTGTTGTACGCATTCTATACCAATATGCATTTCCTCACCTTTTGGGGGCGAAGCCAGACTTTAAGACACCTGCTCCCCTACATGGTGTAAACTTTGCTTGTGCCAATCAGAAACGAACACAAACAGGTTTTGGGCCCCGTCCCCTATGACACTTCTATGATGTAATTGTGGGTACTTTATGGCCTGCCTGCCATGTGCAGGCAGGGAGAGGAGAAAGAAAAATGAATCCTGTGTATACCCGTGTATCCTGTGTATGCCCGTAACCGAGCCTGATCACCTCGAAGCCTCTCTCTCAGCTCACGTGTTTCAAACAGAGCTTCTACGTTTGCCGGTCGTTATGCGTTGGTTTGTATTTGTAAGTATCAGTTATTACTAAATGCTGCATCTTTGTTTATAAATATTGTTAGTAGATATTTTAGTCATTGTGTGTTTTAAGTTTCATTAACTCTATTAGCTAATCATACACTGCTCCCTTACCCCTTGTATTTATCCCCAATAAAACTTTTAAATTGATTAAGTTTAGTGTGTGTGTGTGTGTGTCTGCAGTTTGCATCGTGACCCACACTCTCCTTGCATCCCTTACCAATATAGTCTGTTGCCACGTGCAGCCTGGTAAATAACAGGCCTGCATTTTCTTTCGCCCCTGCGAGTCCGTGGCAATCCACATGGCGTCACGAACAGGATGCAAGGAAGTTGGGCCATGCCCGTGGCACGCTGCAGACCACGCAGATGATGAAACTGAACAGTTCCAACATTTGCAGTTTCACCTTTTTACTAGCCAAAATTCGACTAATCCAAAAATAGAATGGATCTGTTCCCTTGGCTCGGGCAAAACTCTAAAAGGCTATACTGTGCCATTAACCCTGGCAGATACGGGATGCCTCCTCCGGTGCCACCCGAGCTTTAGGTGTCAGCCAGCCGATTGTTCTCTACAGCCTCAGTGCACGGAGACTGTGGAAAACCTCGGTGCTGCAGATCCCTCTCAGCTTTGGAGAGAATGTAGCCGCATTGTTAGAAAATCCGGAGGTACCGTTTCCAAATTAATTCCCCCACCTCGGGTAATGCCTGCTGATCCGGCACACAAATTAATATGCCAGATGATAAAAGAATTAGATTTAATTAAGAGAACCAAAAAATTGCAACCCGATGAATATAAATCTGAGGATGTTTCCACTGTCCTGTTTAGCATGATATGCAAGGCCCTTGATCTGTGCTCTGTCCTCCACGGGGGCACAATGTTTGCAGCTAAACAGGCAGCCCCAGGCTCTCCTAAAGATGATAATGAGGAGAAGACAGAAAAGGTAGAGCCCATCACTACCCCCCCCCCAAGTCCCTCTCAGAAAATTTTGCCACCCCCATATGAAGCTCCTAAAACTCCTCTGTATCCAGCTCTGCCAACAGCCCCAGAATTTACTGAATCTAAAACTGTAGCAGAAGCTTTGCCTATTGTGATAACTAACCTTGATGGAGTTAATCTTTCTTGGCTCAGGTCTCGCTACCTTCCTAGGTTGCTCTTCACCCCCCCCCTTCCCATCCTCCGCCTCGCCTCACTTCGGCTCTCTCTTTTTGTTTTAAAAATTAAAAGCTATAGTTTTTACAGAAACCTCCAAAAAAATAAAGCAATTGAAAACAGAACAAAACAAGAAACAAAAAGAAAACAAGGTAAAAACTTTAAATACGGTAAATTAATTATTTTAACCCTTCAGGAATGCAACAGCTGGAATTATTCCTAACTTTCTTGAAGATATGGTTGCCAAGCAACAGAAGTGCACTCTTTGCTTCTTATTCTAACCACTAACTAATATTTGTAACATGGGCTTTTCTTATTTCCATATAGCAGAGTTTTAAAATAATGTTAAATATAAAGTAATGCAAAATTCCTTGTTACCGAATTAATACAATACATTTGGCAAATACTAATATATTTTTATCAAATTTATGCTACAAGTTTTAAATAAGGTAATAATTTATTTATTCAAATGTTTAACCCTTTTACTTTTTATTTTTGGTTGTGTTATTTTGTATAAATATGAATAGAATTTTGGCGCCATTTCTTTTTAATTGTAAGTTTGTCCTGTATGTTGTGTGTGTCACGTGACTATTTTTTTTCCAAAAAAATTATTTTTATTTTGTTGCAACAAAAGTCAATTTTATACCCTTTTAAAAATATATATATATAAGATGTGGTACCACACTATTTTAAAATCATGGTTGGGGTGTAATCAGAGTATATTAACACCAATTTTTTGTGCAAAGTTCAAAAAGGTTTCAGTTACAAATATATGTACATATATTTCTGCCTCAACAAATAATGCAATTGCAAACAAAGAAATTCTCTTTTATCAATCACAGTTTTGTTTTTTAAGTTTTTTTAATTTGTTATTTAAAAACAAACGTAAGGGGAAACCTCAACATTAAGATAAAGATAATATTAACAAATGTCAATTTCTTGTTTGGGATTTTTATAAACTTGTTTGCACTTTTAATTATAGTTATAAGAATGTCATAACCAAAATGTTTTAAAATAACAATTTATGCATAAAGCTAATCAAACAATTTCAACAGGTTTCCACCTTTGGCTCCCAAACATAACAAAGCATCATAAAAGCATACCCTCAAAGTATTTGCATGTATCTGTATTTAAAATTTATTTTGGTTTAATTTTATAGTTGGTTTGTATTTGTTATACTGCTCTCCCTCACAACATCTTTGCCCACGGAGCCCTTAGGAGAGGGTGGACTACAAACTTGGTTTGCCGCCTACTGGGTGCAGGAGGTCAGCGGAAACCAGTCCCTGTCAGCTCTGAGTCCAGAAGATTGTCTTGTTTGCTCCACTCAGTTCTCACCTAAATATCCATTACCCTTTCAATTTGTACCAATAGTTTATAATTTTTCTTCATTTAATATATCTAGTGTAAATTGTTCTTCCCCCTATGTGCAGTGGGCTGCTTTTACTGTTTGTAATAATTTTTCTTCACAATTTAATTCTTATGTGTATCCAGTTCTTAATGCTTCAGGTCGAAGTGATCATAGCTTTCCTTTAATTGAGAGTATTAAAGTTCCAGCATCTCATTGTTGGGTTTTTGTTGGTAATAGTTTAACCCCAGCCCCTACTTGGGTTGGTACTTATTCTAATTGTTCTATGTGGAGTTTCTCTTATGCTAATACCTCCCTAACTTAACCCACTCTTTTTGCAAACAGCAGCTTCCTTCCTTGCCTCCTCTATTGTTAGTTTTAACCCTGTTGGTTATATGATGCTACGTGATCAAGTGCTGTTTCAATCCCTTGCTATTGAAATGCTTGCTAATACTACAGGCAAGGGCCTCTTCTTAATTAATCAGCAGTAAATACATTAATGATTCAATATTTGTTACAATCTTCCTCATTTTGTACTAAATTTGCTAAAGTATATCCCAACTTTGCTGATAAATGCTGCGTTTCTTTGCCTTCTATTTCTCCTAGTTTGTCCTCAATTGTTAAAGACCTGCAAACGTTCAGCTCTACTGTCAAGAGAGTCACGAGAGTCCTTCCAGTTTTGGTCATGGCTCAATTGGCTTGGCCTTGCACCCTACAAATCCTATTTCCAATCCCTGTTTGTGTCCCTTCTGGTTGGGCTTGCTCGTCTCTGTCTCGGATGTGCCTTCATTAAAGCCTGCATTCACAAGTTTGTTGCCTCGGCCTATATTGCTTCCACCCCCGAAGCGGATCCCCTCGTAGGTGGGGATGAGGAGTCGGACTCGGAAGTTTAGGTTTTCGGCCTAACTATTTCGGCCAGGGCACGGGGGCATGTTGAGATGAGTTCCTGTCTGCATCCTGTAGAACTTGCCATACCAGTATTGCCCTGGCCTCTTCTTTTGTCATTCAGTGTTGTACGCATTCTAAACCAATATGCATTTCCTCACCTTTTGGGGGCGAAGCCAGACTTTAAGGCACCTGCTCCCCTACATGGTGTAAACTTTGCTTGTGCCAATCAGAAACGAACACAAACAGGTTTTGGGCCCCGTCCCCTATGATACTTCTATGATGTCATTGTGGGTACTTTATGGCCTGCCTGCCATGTGCAGGCAGGGAGAGGAGAAAGAAAAATGAATCCTGTGTATACCCGTAACCGAGCCTGATCACCTCGAAGCCTCTCTCTCAGCTCACGTGTTTCAAACAGAGCTTCTACGTTTGCCAGTCGTTATGCATTGGTTTGTATTTGTAAGTATCAGTTATTACTAACAGTATTTTTTCTAAATGGCTGGGAAGAGGATTCCCTCGTAAATAACTTGTAACTAAACAAAGTGCCCATGCATTGGGCTCCCAAAGCCGTTGTGGCCCAGGCCCTGCAGGAAGTGGCTCCTGAAGAGATCTCCTTCCTCATTAGCTGCATGTTGCTTATTATTTGGGAAATACAATCCCTATCTAGGCAGAGATGGGAAAAATGGAAGTGACTTTTCTCTTCAGCTCACCCCTGGGAGATGCTGCAAATGTGTAGAAAATGAAATCCATGTTGAATGTGCTGTAGCTGCAGAAAGATACCTCTTTTTAATAGAGACCTGACATTTGTTGTCTTACAGGGATTCTAAGTCGCACCTGAATTTAGTCCCTAATTTTAATCTGTGCCACCAGATTAAATAAATAAAAGGGCATATTTGGGGGAGTTGTACCTCACTGTCGCTACTGATCTGTTGTGCGGTTGGTGAAGAATTCTACGCCAGAGAAGTGTCAAATTAATCCAAGGAAAATCAAAGATTTGACAAGAGCTCAGGTAGAAATTGCAGGTACTAGTGGTTGATTTTCACCCCTGAGATGGAAGCTATGGTGACCTGTGGCCCAGGTAAACTATTTTTAGAACTTGCTCCCTAGTTAAGTGGCATTGATCACACTCCTAAAGGACGCCATGATTAAATTGGGCACAACTGTCTTTTACCATTTGGATCCAAAGCACAGAGAGAAACAGCTGATTCCTTCAGAGCCATTCCGTGCCTACGGGTCCCAATCGGGCTGCCTTGTTGCACAAGAAGCACTTCCCTGCTGGCCAAACAATGGCAGCCAATGAGGGAATGTATCAGATGTGAAGTTCAGACTGCAGGATACTTGAATGCTGAGTCCCGAGGCTGTGGTTTAGTCCAGGCCTGCACAACTCGTAAAGCGGCGAGGGCAAAATTACTCCAAAGAAAACACCTGAGGGATGAAGCCCCCCCGGCCTCACCGAACACCACCCCCCAGCACCGCTGAGCCCCTCCCCAAAACAATCCCCCGCCAAGTTCCGCCCGCCCCGTGGAAACAAACCCTCCTTCCCTAGCACCGTCCTGCCAAAACGGTGGCATTGAACCTTGGTAATATGTTATAGCGGGCCTCTAAGGTAGTATAATTAAGGTAAAAGGAAAATGTCTTTTTGCTAGAAGTAGAATAAGATCTTCCCCCCCACTTTGTAATCAGTTGCCCTGTGGAGTGAACGAGGTGGGACTGAGGAAGGCAGCACCTCCAGACAGCTGCAACCCTTGGCGAGGGGCTGGGAGCCAGACCAGATCAGCAGACCAGGTCAGCCACTGACTCATAGCTCGTCTCCTCAGTCCCCTGCTGCCGGCTCACCAGCCCCTCCCACTCACCTCCTCAGCCCCCCCCTTCCATGCCACCGGCTCACCCGCCCCTTCGCCACTGCCCACCACTCACCTCCTCAGACCCCCTCCCTCACCTGCTATTGTGTCCTACAGGAGGCCTGTGATATGCAGGGGGTCAGATTAGATGCTCTAATGGTCTCTTCTGGCCATAAAGTCGACTAATTTCTGAAAAACTGAGTGTAGCATTGGGAGCAGCGTCTGATGTTTCCCTGTCTAGCCGGCTTGCTGCCTAGAACGAACGCTCCTGGAGTGGGGTGATCCACAGGGAGCAGCTCAAACCTCCAAAGTGCCTGGCCAGGGGCAGGACATTAGCCCAGCAAGGGAGGGGTGTGGCAGTGACATCACAAAGGCCTTTTGCAGGACCTCAGCCTATTGGAGGTGGTGACCTCACAGAGAGATGCTGACATCAGCCAGGCAGGACAGGGGTGAGGGGCCAGGGAAACCTCAGAGACCCCTGTGGCTTTGCTTCAGCAAGTCTCCTTCTCCAGGTCTCTCTCTGAGGACTGAGAAAGTATTCGGGTTCACGGACGTGAGTGCCAGCAGGAACCTCTTTCGAGTTTTCTCCTTCCCTTTCGGTGATTTTACTAGAAAACAGCCATCCCTGTTTAGAAGGTAAGAGCCTCCTGGAGGTTTGAAACCTGTTTAGTCTGATCCATCTGCTGACAGTCGAATTCTAGGCATGGAAAACACAAGCTTAAGGAGGCAGAAGTTTATTGCGCATCTGGGATTTTGTCCCTTAGAATCACTGGGGACATTAGGGTTTGTTGTTTTTGTTTCAACTTTTCCTCCATCCCTCCCTCCCTCCTTTCTCTTCGTCTCTTGCTTCTTTTGTCCTTTCTCCTGTGCCCCTCCCAACATTAGGAGAGGTATTTGTGTGTGTGTGTGTGTGTGTAGAGAAATCTCTGTATTAACTATCTCTATAAATCTTTATGACATAGCATCTTGCATGATGTTATTTTGTATTTCATATGACTTGGCATTGTGCCTCTCTTATTTTCATACAACTTTGTATTAGATCCCTATATAGAAAATTGGTAGAGAACTTTGTATCAAATGTTATAGCCCCTAAGGATAGTATAGTTAAAGTAAAAGAAACATGTGCCTGTTTGCTAGAAGTAGAAGAAGATCTTCCCCCCACTCTGTAATCAATTTCCCTATTGACTGAATGAGGTGTGAATGAGTGAGGCTTGGAAGACACCCACCTCCAGACAGCTACAACAGTTGGCGAGGGAATGGGAGCCAGAGCAAAGGACAATACAACTTGTCAAGTGGGCCCAACAAAGAAGAGCAGACATATTGACGGCCTCGGGGATTAGAAGCCAGCACCTTCTTTAGAAAACACCCTCTTTGAGCAGCATTGGGACAACACCCAGAGAAAAGCAGCACAAAGACCAACGGACACAGACCCAGATTTTGAATCTGGTCTAGATTTGCATAAGAGGGAAGCTGCTATAAATGTGAGGTGTCTTGCAGAAGGACCCTGGGTCTCGTCTTGTCACCATCGGAGCATTGCTCTGGATCGGCAGAAGCCCGGCTCCACCCCTCCCCCATCTAACTCACCTGGCCAGTGCAGTTAAGGGGAGCAACTAGTTGGTAACAACAGCAAGACAGAGTGTGTGTGTGCGTGAATGCATGACTATGATATATATCTCATATGCATATCATAGAGTATTAATTGATACCTGTATTACTAATAAATGTGGCGTTTTGCCTTAATCTCCCTGAAAAGATCCTGTATAGTACTTTGAGTACAACATTTTGGTGGAGAATTGCGAAAGGGGGAAAGGTTCCACGAGCATTTATTGAGTAAAGAAAAACTTTGATATTGAGTATTAAAAGTATTGAAAAGTGATTGATCCAGGGCCGCCCAGAGGGGGGGGCAAAGGGGGCAATTTGCCCCGGGCTCCGCAGGGGCCCCCAAGAGAAGAGCGGAGGCTCCCGCCTCCGCCCCTCTCTTGGAGCCTCGGCGCATCAAGCGCCGAGTCTCCGGCCGAGCCCCTGAGCCCTGCGGTGAGGGGGCGGGGCTGGGAGCTCCAACGGGGCCTGAGCCCCGCCCCGCTCAGAGCGGCGTGGGAAGGGGGCGGGGCAGCTGCCTCCGCTGGGCGTGGAGCTCCCAGCTCCGCCCCCTCACCACGCGGCTCTGAGCGGGACAGAGCTCAGGCCCCGCCGGAGACGCGCTCGGGTAAGGGGCAGGGGGGGTAAGAGGCTGAGGCCGGGGCCGGGGCGGGGGGGGAAGCGGGACCTGCCACCGCCGAAGCGCAGCCCGGTCTTCGGTGGCGGGGGGCCCCTTCTGTTCCGGGACCCGCTGCCGAAGTGCCCCGAAGGCCCGCGGCGGGGACACCCCCCCCGCCACCGAATTACTGCCGAAGACTGGGCTGCGCTTCGGCGGCGGGTCCCGCTTCGGTGGTAATTCGGCGGGGGGGGGCTCCCGCCGCGGGTCTTCGGGGCACTTTGGTGGCGGGTCCCGGAATGGAAGGGCCCCCCGCCGCCGAAGTGCCCTGAAGGCCCGCGGTGGGGACCCCCCCCCGCCACCGAATTACTGCCGAAAACTGGGCTGCGCTTCGGCGGTGGGTCCCGCTTCGGCGGTAATTCGGCGGCGGGGGGTCCCGCCGCGGGTCTTCGGGGCACTTTGGTGGCGGGTCCCGGAATGGAAGGGCCCCCCGCCGCCGAAGACCCCGGGCCCCCGGAATCCTCTGGGCGGCCCTGGATTGATCATTAAGGTGTGCACACCCCCGGTGGTAGGAGGCAGGGTATAGAGAGGAGGAGAAGTAGCTTTCTCGCTCCCCCGGTCGTAGAGTGCCGGCAGTAGAAAAGAAGGGAGAAGAATTAAATTTCTTGCTCCAGGCGAAGAGGATAAGCATCACTGTTGTAATCCCAATAGGAGGTTGGGCATACTAGAAAATGTTTAAAGGTAAGCAGTCTTTTAAGAAGGCTCCCAGAGAGGGGACTGAAAAATTGGCGTTTATAAAAGATGTTACCCCCTTTGAACAAATTTTGCAAACATTTGGACACAGCCCTTGGTCTGATCAAGTGTTAGCTGATGTCCATACGATTTCAGACCTAGAGGATAGATTGGCCCAATATATCCTCATATGTAAACCCCCAAATGCAGCAGACAGAGATGCTGCAGGGATCTGGCTGCTGTGGGAGGCTTGTAATGACAGCTACCTCCACCTAGCAGCCTGTAAAGAGGAGAAAATATCTCTAAAAGAAAAACTATCCCAACTGGAAAAAGGGGTAGAAAATTGGAAAGTAATGGCACATTGGGAAAAAGAGGCTTGGGACCCCTGGGAAACATGGGAAGAAAATATGTGAAACAACCATTGTAAGCTGCTCTTTCAGGAATTAGGGGTTATAGTGATTAATATTTATCAGGTTTTTTTGTTGTTGTGGTTGGTTGTTCACAACTGTTGGGAAAATGTAAAAACAAAAAACTGCATCAAGATTTACAAGCCTCTGCTGCAAAAGCAGAGAAATAAAAATGTATGTAGTACCCAAACCCAGTTAAGTGCCCTTAAGGTTGGGTACAGAGAGTTAAAACAGCACTCTCATATCTTACAGCAGCAGTAACATCAGAAAACCCAAAACATTTAAGACCCCAGAAGGGGCAGATTTTTGGGACCCCTCTGGAGAGTGGGAAGGGGAATATTTGGGTAGATTCCTCCTCCCAGGGCCAGAATGCCATGGCAAAGTGGCTGGGAATTTTAAAATGATTTTTTTTTGCACCACTTAATTAGCATTTGTGCAGCCCCAAGTACCATACACACAGTGGCAGAGACTAAGCAGGGTCTACCATGTGGAAGCACTGTGCTAATTTATTTCTAAGCTTCTATCTTTCAGACTCTAAAACCAGAACATCAGAAGAGCTGGTACCAGCTGAAAAGTTATAAAATACCATGGTTATAGTGTTGCAACAAAGTCTGTGTTCAGTTTTCTGTGTTGCATGTTCTCTGTTGCATGTTCTGTGTCTGTCTCTAGTGGTGTCTTGTACTAGCATTGGGTCCAGAAAAAAATATATATATATATACTATACTAGACAGAGCAAATGTCTTTTCCTCTCTCTACTTCCCCCAACTTATCAATCACCAGTTGTGTCCAAAAGACTTTGGTCCCCAGTGCACCAGGTTTATTTTTTGTTAGGTTCTCTAATAGTCATTTTGTTGTTAATTTTTGTTATTAATACATTTGTATTATTAATTCCACACTTTCCTCTATGCACTCTGGTTCTACTTCCCCAAGTCCTAAAGGGAAGTTCTTGGGCCCCCATAACCTGTAAAACCTTGGCCCATAATTGTAGGGCCCCATCTTTCAGGTCCCCAAAAACCTCTTAAGTCTTAAGGAGGTCCTGACCTCAGTAACTTTTATTGTTTGATGGCTATTGCAGCATCAAACTTGGGCCTCATCTTATGTGTCAATGTACCCAATTATTGTAATGGTTATAGTTTTATTGTATTCCCAATTATTATAACTATAATTGTTTGGATTTGTGTTTAGGTTATATCTGGTGTTTAGTCAATTGTAATGGTTTTAGTTATATTCACCTAGTTATCATTGTTTGGTTTGTTTACAACAGATCACCTGTGCCCTAGCATAACAAACAAATTAGTGAACTAACAAAATCCACTTGAGAAAAAAATCCAAACCAGAAGTTTGGCTATCCTCCATGAGGGAGGAGAAATACTCAGGGTGGCTAAAAAGGCAAAACAATTCAGTATCCACCAGTGGTACGATGTGTTTAAAGGTTGGTCACCCACCTGGTCAGCAGTCCTAAATATAATTTTCCATCCCATCATTATTCTATTAGTAATCCTAATTGTCCATGTAGAGAAATCTCTGTATTAACTATCTCTATAAATCTTTATGACCTTGCATTGTGTTATTTTGTATTAAGTGTCTTTCTATATTAAGTATCTTTATGACATTGCATCTTGCATGATGTTATTTTGTATTTCATATGACTTGGCATTGTGCCTCTCTATTTTCGTACAACTTTGTATTAGATCCCTATATAGAAAATTGGTAGAAAACTTTGTATCAAATATTATAGCCCCTAAGGATAGTATAGTTAAAGTAAAAGAAACATGTGCCTTTTGGCTAAAAGTAGAATAAGATCTTCCCCCCACTCTGTAATCAATTGCCCTATTGACTGAATGAGGTGTGAATGAGTGAGGCTTGGAAGACACCCACCTCCAGACAGCTACAACAGTTGGAGAGGGAATGGGAGCCAGAGCAAAGGACAATACAACTTGTCAAGTGGGCCCAATAAAGAAGAGCAGACATAGTGACAGTCTCAGGGATTAGAAGCAAGCACCTTCTTTAGAAAACACCCTCTTTGAGCAGCATTGGGACAACACCCAGAGAAAAGCAGCACAAAGACCAACGGACACAGACCAATGGACACAGACCCAGATTTTGAATCTGGTCTAGATTTGCATAAGGGGGAAGCTGCTATAAATGTGAGGTGTCTTGCAGAAGGACCCCGGGTCTCGTCTTGTCACCATCGGAGCATCGATCCGGATTGGCAGAAGCCCAGCTCCATCCCTCCCCATCTAACTCACCTGGCCAGTGCAGTTAAGGGGAGCAACTAGTTGGTAACAACAGCAAGACGGCGTGTGTTTGTGAATGCATGACTGTGATATATATCTCATATGCATATCAGAGTATTAATTGATACCTGTATTACTAATAAATGTGGCGTTTTGCCTTAATCCCCCTGAAAAGATCCTGTATAGTACTTTGAGTACAACATTCTGCACTTAAAATATATTGAACTATAACAAAGAGCAGGAACACGGCAGGGATAGGGAAAAACGTCATTTCACCCGCTGTAACTACAGACATAGTTAGGGTAAGTCAGAGGGATTCCCTTATTCCCCATCACCATCCTCCTTCAATCCATGCTAGAACTTAAGAATCCTTTTCCTTTCCCCCGTTGTGGGATGGGAGACTTCCCAAAGTACTCCCTGTGCTATAGCACATGGCTAAGCTCAGAGAATAAACCCCAAATATCCCCTGAGCTTTGCTTTTTAGTTCTGTGTTTCCGATTACTTCAAGCCTGGGCACTGTGATTATTTACCAGTTTCTCTAGCACTGTTCCTACCACTGTTTCTGTAACATATTTTGTTTGTTATGGGACAGGGTTGTTATTCCTTTGCCTGACCCCAACCTAGAAGGCCAGGATGTCTGTTTTCTCTGGCCCTTCCCCACAGACAAATCTGACAGGGTTGCACCTGCCAGGAGCAAACAAAAAGCCCCATCGCTCACACACACACAAAGCAGATAGACACACACAAGACACAGAAGAAACTGAATTATTTGAGCTATCAACATTTCCACTTTCCCACAGCATGTTAGTTCTGAAGGTTGTTTTAATTTGTTTATTTTCTTGGAGCCAGAACTGGGGAAAGAGAACACTGGAGTCAGTGGAATTACAGCAGGAAGGGATAAGTCTCATGATTCGTCACTAACCAAAGGCTTTGTAGACAGAGCGATAATGTTACTGAATGGTCTGGCTAATCCTGCAGTTAGAAACAATCAGCTCTATGGGTGGTAAATTTCCAGAGGCTGTGCTGCTGATCATGAAATAGCAGCTTGTACACAAGTTCACGGGGGCTCAACCCTCTCTCTGGGGTGGAGGGGAGCCACACCAGGTCACTGCACACTGATGGGTCCGGGGAAATAGTCCAGCCGGGGTCTCCCTTGGCAGCCCTTGTGGCAGTCAGCTGCCCTGTGGGGCAAGAGGCTCAGGCCCTTCGGCAGGGCTGAGCCGTAACAACAGTTAAGGCCTGGCCCTAGGTCAGGGCGGGGCAGCAAACAGTGAGTCAGGAGGCTCAGGCCCTGCAGCAGGGCTGAGCAACAGTCACAGGCTTCGGCCTCCTCAGGCCAGGGAGAGGGGGAGTCTGCTCCCCAGGAAATGGGTGGCAGGGGGGACGCAGGCCCTCCCACTCCACTGCGTCCCAGCCCAGGGCCCTAGCAGCGGCTGACGATCCGCTGCTTAGTCAGTGGGGATCCTGGCCGCAACACACCGACATAGGCGCCGGTACTGCTGCAGCCAGACTGGGATCAGCTGCCCCCGGGCTACTTCCATACGCCCCCTCGGGAGATACCTGGATCCAGACATTGGCCTCTGCAGGGCCCAGGAGCATGGGCTCATCACGGCCGGGGTTGGGTGGCAGGTCCGGCAACTCCTCCGGGTAGCGGGCGCGGGGGAGCTCTGGCCAGTCTGGGTGGCTGCCTGGGGCAGCTGGAGCCTCCCAGTCTCGAGCTCCCCTGGGGACGTCTGCTCTCTCCGGCCGCTGGGGCCTGACTGAGCTCTGAGGGCCGGCCTTTATAGTTCCAGGTCGCCGCCTGATGCTTTGGGGGCGGGTTCAGAGCTCCCTAGCTCCGCCCACTCTGGCCTCCGGCTGGGCTCTTCCTCTGGGGTGGAGGGGAGCCACACCACCTCACTACACAGCTGTTTAAAGGCAATGTGCTTCTATTTCAATGCCTCTGAAAGTACAGAAAACAATGGTCTGTGTTAAAGGAAAGTTGCCATTTCTCAGAGCACCAATTTCTGTTGTGTGTGTACAGGAAGGTTTGAATGTGTAGCAGTAGTTTAGTAAAACTTAACTATTTTATGTGTGTAACAGGCTCCTGCCCACCTCCAGCAGAGGTTTCAATCACATACGATGGCAACTTACCGAATGTCACACAATTAGTCCATCCCTCCCCATAGTCAGTCTCTGACCGGAATGTTCGAATGAGGCAGAGAACTGGGAAAGTATCGCAGTAGGAATACATTAACAAGTGGGATTAATCAGAGCTGGGATGCAGACAGAGCCTGTTCTACAGCTGGTGAAGTGACAGGGACACATTCCCAGTAGTGCTGGCTCTGAAGTAACAGCAGAAGCAGATCAAAGAGAATGAGCTCATGGGCAGCTGCCCTGTCAGTGCATCACTCACCTGGCAGGTGTTACACAAAACACAGCACTTCCCCTCTGGAAGAGAAACACTTCCCCCCACTGCCACCACTTCATTATACTGTCCATGGGGTTGTTTGTCCTGCAGGACTTTGATCTCTCTGGGTGGTCCATGGTGATTCATAAAAGAGCCATTAGGGGAGCAGGAGTCATCCCAATGGAAATCTCTCCACTTCTTTCTCAGTGTTACCTTCTTAGCCCTTGCTTTGGAGATGACATTAGCCTTATCCTGTCTTGATTTTAGGTAGGATTTTGATCACCTTGTAGCCTTGAGGATTAATTTGTTGGTCTGTATAAAATGTCTTTTTGATAAATTTAAGTATGTAATAGGCTTATAGATTTATAGATTTGCAATAGCTGAAATGCAAGATACCTCCAGACATCCAGGTCAGACATCCTGTGACGTTGAAGGCAACCTTTAAGACCCTTACTCAGAAAAGTAATAATAAGACAAATTACCTACGTAGACGTCTGAAGACCTTTAACTGAACCAATAACAGTAAAGGGTGGAAATAGGGATTTTTGCCCACAAATCTAACAAGTACACCACAAATGTGTACATATCTGTCACTCATACGCACACACATGTTAGCCTATAAGGCAGGTGTACCCTAACATTTCCGTGAGGGGAAAACAAAATTTGAGCATAGGAGGAAGGATTTCCAAATAATGCTCTATAAAAGGTAAAACAAATTACCATTAGGCAGGCGATACACCCATCTATCTGTTCCTGTTTACCCATCGCCTCAACCCCATCTACGCATCGATGCTACCCATCTACGAAGGCTGTTAACTATTGATAGGCCGTGGTATTATTTCTTGTCAAAGCTGTAAGTATAAAGGAATCTAGTTTCTGCTTTACCTTTTAAAAAGCACCTAGTTTATATAGGGTTAAAGTTAACTTCCTTTATCAAAAGTGTGAACAACACCCAAAGTGCTACTGCACAAAGTGAGTTTATAACAGTGTATTATCATAAATATATCTCTTAAAAAACTGTAATATTTTGTAACTTTGTAATCTCAAACTGTTTGAACATTTTTACATTTACTTATTGTTTCATTGATTTTAATAAAAGGTCTTGATGACTATTTCTGTCTCAGTGTAAGTTCCTGTCATATACCCCAAAGCTCCTTTTATAAACTCTGTAAAGCCTAATTCAGAACAAACTTTATCTTCTAATCATACACATTGGCAAGCCATACCCATATTATTAATATCCATTAATTATTATTAATATTACTAATTAATTTAAAAATAATTATCAAATTAAATGGATAAATTCCACCGACCCTACTAACCCACCACAAATCAGGCTACAACCTGGGGCTTGGCAGCTTAGAACTTTTGAGGGCTTTTCTCTGCCTTTTTGGTCCCCGCTGCAGACAGTACATTCTAGACATGGGCATGGTGACCTCCCTGGGGATCTTGACAGCTTTAGCCAGCTTCTTGGTGGCTATTTTCCTGCTCACAGCCACTGTCTTCTTCTCATGCCTTGTCCTGGGGGCCCAGCTGCTGGTTGAATGGGAAGGAGCCAAAGTGCTGGTGACTTTAGCCCGCAACAAGTGGCCTTTGCTTGTCAGACTCCTGAACCCCAACTGGATGTGGTTCTTGTTCTTCTGCACAGCACAGCCCTGGAGAGGAGGGGTCTGCAAATGTACATTCATATGATCCCTTTGTTTAATTGACGAAAACATAAACTAGACACAGATATTGGAACTGATTTCAGCTGATGGACAGGTGTGCTAGGTTTTTATGCATTTGGACAGTGAAATGTTGAGTGTTTACATTCATTTCAAGCATCCCCGTATAGTGGAGCTCCTGAACATAATGGAGAATAGTATCAGAGGGGTAGCCGTGTTAGTCTGGATCTGTAAAAGCAGCAAAGACTCCTGTGGCACCTTATAGACTATCAGACATTTTGGAGCATGAGCTTTCGTGGGTGAATCCCCACTTCGTCGGATGCAAGTAGTAATCCTGGAAATTTCCACTACTTGCATCTGACGAAGTGGGTATTCACCCACGAAAGCTCATGCTCCAAAACGTCTGTTAGTCTATAAGGTGCCACAGGATTCTTTGCTATAATGGAGAATGGAAATCAAAATGTTTTCCCTTTTTAAAAAAAAAAATAAAAAAATAAAAGAATAAGGAGAGGCTTATTAGAGGGCACTTGGATTTGAAGCAAGGACCACTTGATCTGCAGTCAAACACTCTACCACTGAGCTATACCCCATGAGAGCAGATACTTTCCCTACTGTAGCTGAAGCACATCAGTGATTCCAACAGCAGGGGCAGGTTCTCTCTGGGGCACAGAGATTTTTCGGGGAGTTGGTGGCTCCTTTCTTTCCTCACCCTGGAGTAAATGCAGCTTTTTATTCCATGGTACATGTTTTATGGACTAACAACAGCAGCTTGAAGAAAGAGGAGAGTGAATATCTCACTCTCAGGGCTGAAGATGGCCACGTCCTCTCTGTCTGACCGTTGCCATTGCAGGAGAGAAGGTTTCAATGGAGTTGAATGCCCTGGCTCAGACTAGAGACACAGAAAGGTTTTTGCTGTTCATTGAACAGCAAAAGAAATTGTGTCTGTATGTGAAACTGAGGAGGGACATGAAATGCCCACAGGGTGGCGCAATGCCCTAAGCTAAGGCAGGAGGGTGAAGGAATGGGGCTGAGGAATGACTGAAGTGGACTCACCTGGGATTGAAATGACATTTGTTTGTGTCGGGCAGTGAGAAATGTGACATTAATTCAGATGCAGGGTTGAGGCTTCTTTAGCTGCTTGTAGAACTTGAACTTGATTTCCCAGAAGGGAGAAGGGGAAAGTCTGGGGCAGCCTTGAGTCCCTGGCTGGAGCAGTGTGTGAAAAAGGCTCCAGAGACACAGCTGGCAATTACAGGCCACTGAGGCTAACGTCAGTACCAGGCACATTGGGTGGAATTGTAGAGCCCAATGATTAGACCCATCGGTGAACGGAATTTGCTGGGTGTAGCGGGTGGTTCCCTGCTCCTGCCCTGCGGGGCTTGAAGCGCCCAGGAGAGGGCTGGGGCTGGGGCAAGGAGCCTGGGCTGATTGGGGGAAGCAGGCTCAGCTGGGGCCATGCCCCAGTCAGGCCCAGCTGGCCCCTAGAAGAGGCTGTGAGCCAGGAGCCCAGTCAGTCTCCCTCTGCTTGTAGAGGGAGAAGGGCCTGGCTGCAGGGACCCAAGCAAGACACCTAGAGTGGGAGCAGGGCTGGGGAAGGGCCAGAGGAGCTGGGAGCTCTGGCCTGGAAAGCCCCAGGCTGCAGGCCTGACTATAGGCTGAATAGGTGCAGGGCTGCAGTGGGGCAGCCCAGGGGGAAGCAGAGGCGGCAGGTCCAAACCCCTTTGCCTGTGGTGAGTGGCTCACACTGCAGTCTGCCCCAGTGAACGGGGGCTGGATGGAGACTGGGCAGTAGCCAAGACTGAGGTGAAGTGGGGATAGTGGGTGGGGGTTCCCCTGGGAGGGGGAGACCCAGAACTGTGGGGGTACTGCCAGGGTAAAAGGGGCACCGGGGTCCTGGGAGAAACAGGGGGACAGCTGCGGTAAGGTGGATCACTGGCCTGCAGAGGGTGCTCTGAGGGCTGGAGAGCTAATTCCCAAGATGACCAGCAGGAGGTGCTGCCAGGTGAGTCTGCCCCCGCTTACATTGGGGAGGAATGAACATCCTTTTTGTAAAGGAAAATCATGCCTCACGAATCTACTATAATTCTTTGAGGGAGTCAACAAGCATGTGGATAAAGGTGATCCCATGGATATAGTATACTTACATTTTCAGAAAACCTTTGACAAGGTCTCTCCCCAAAGGCTCTGAAGCAAAATGGGATAAGATGGAAGGTCCTCTCTGGGATAGGTAACTGGTTCAAAGGCAAGAAAGAAAGGGTCTGATTTTCAGAATGGAGAGAGGTAAATAGTGGTGTCCCCCTGGGGTCTGTATTGGGACCAGCACTGCTCAACATACTCCTCAGTGATCTGGAAAAAGGGGTAAACAGTGAGGTGGCAACATTTGCAGATGATACAAACCAACTCAAATTAGTTACGTCCAAAAGAGAGTGCGAAGTGTGACAAAGGGATCTCACCAAACGGAGTGACTGGGCAGCGAAAAGGCAGATGACATTCAATGTGGATCAATGCAAAGTAATGCACATGGGAAAACATGATCCCAATTCTACATCTAAACTGATGGGGTCTAAATTAGCTCTTACAACTTAAGAAAAAGATCTTGGAGTCACTGTGGATACTTCTCTGAAAACATCTACTCAATGTGCATCGGCAGTCAAAAAAGCCAACAAAATGTTGGGAAGTCCTTAGGAAAGGGATGGCTAGCGAGACAGAAATATCATATTGCCTGTGTATAAATCTGTGGTATGCCCACATCTTGAATACTGGAGCTGGTCCCCCATCTCAAAAAGATATATTGGAATTGGGAAAGGTACGGAAAAGGGCAACCAAAATGATTAGGGTATGGAACAGCTTCCATGTGAGGTGAGATTAATAAGACTCAGGGGAGTTTTCAGCTTGGAAAAAAGATAACTAAGTGGGGGCTAGGATAGAGGTCTATAAAATGATGACAGGTTTGGAGAAAGTAAATAAGGAAGTACGAGAGGGGTAGCCGTGTTAGTCTGGATCTGTAAGGAAGTGCTATTTACTCCTCATAACACAAGAACTGGGGTCACCTGATGAAAGGAATAGACAGGTTTAAAACAAACCAAAGGAAGTATTTCTTCACCCAACACACAGTCAACCTGGGGAAACTTTGCCAGAGGATGCTGTGAGGGCCAAGGCTATAACAGGGTCCATCAAAGAACTAGATAAGTTGATGGAGGAGAGATCCATCATTGGCTATTAGCCAGGATGGGCAGGGATACAAAACCATGCTCTTGAAGTGTCCCCAGCCTCTGTTTGCCGGAAGCTGGGAATGAGCGACAGGGGTGGATCGCTTGATGATTCCCTGTTCTGTCGATTCCCTCGTTGGCACCTGGCATTGGCCACTGTGGGAGGATAGGATTCTGGGCTGGCTGGACCATTGGTCTGATCCAGTATGGCCGTTCTTATGACCAATAGAGGGCAGTCCCCACCAGCAATATTTATATTTGGTGCACTGAAACGGCCAACTTTCCAAAGCTGACCAAAAGGTTTAGTAAAAGTGTATTGGAGAAAAACACTAAACAGAACAATGTGAATGAAAACTGGGAGCTATTGTTTGAGGAGCTTGTTAGATGGGGCATAAGCCACATTGCCTAATTAGCTGAGCTTGCAATGGCCTTCCACTCAACTTCCTGACATTTCTCCGTCTGCAAATGTGGTACCCATTTTAAAACCTAGATCCAATCAATTACACATGTCAGTAAACAAGATGGTGGTAAACAAGAGATTCCCATAAGGCTCCCTCCCTTCCTCTTCCCAAGAGCCACCCTCATCCTCTCTCCCCTTTCTGTTCCCGCATCCTCTGCAAACTTTCGAAGACAGATGCCTTTGCTCGTGGGGATGTTGCCTCTTGGTCAGGGTTTCGGCCCTTTTGGGGGGAAGGATGCAGCAGATGGTGGGGGGTGGGAAGCCCAGGGCCTCCCATGGGCTCTGACCCAGGCCACTCTGAGGGCAACACTTCTTACCATCCCGCTATTGTCCTAAGTTCACAGTTTATCACAGGAAGCTCTGAAGGGTGTCAACTCACTGCTTGGTACCTCTTCTCAGCCGGTCATGGCATGGCAGCTCTCTCCTTAGGGTGGCAGCTGCCTCTGTTATTCTGACAGATCCAGGTTGGTAACGCAGTGGTGGGCGGGATTGAACCGGGGACCTCTGGAGCTTAGTGTGTGGGCCTCTACAGCATGAACTAAAAGCCACCCAGCTGTTAGCGAGGGCTGTATAGAAGACATGTTTTATTGCTCCCTCTAAGTGATCTCGGTGCCACTAGCTGGGACACCACACCACACCCTGGAGGTGTGTGGGTTACATACTTCCCCTAGCTGAGGAAGCGCATCCTGAGCTTCGGAGAGTTCCCAGCTGTAATCCCGGACGACCCCTGTAACAATGCAGCCTCTGTCAGGACACTGCTGAGAGTATCAATTCAGGACAAATTGCTTGGAGCAGGGCAGTCACAGCCCGAGGCCCTTCACTATTAAAGCACGTCACAGCAGCCATGCAGAGAGAACTTTGGTTTCACCCCACTGGCCAATCGGACGTCATACAAGCAATTCCCTCAGCTATTCCAGTTCCCTTCTATCATCCCCAGCCCCGCTCCTTATGGGGATGAATGGTTATGAAAACCAATACCCCAGTAAAAGAAAAAAGATTCTCAAAGGACCAAGCCCCAGATGCAGGTCAATAGACGAGTCAGATCTTACCCACAAATCACGCTCTTGCAAATCCTTTAGCGTTGTTATGGAAAAATTGATCCATGTGTTGTGTTTTCAGTCAGATCAGCCTGAGGCCTTTTATTGATTAGAAGCACGCAGGGGAGAACCGTTATGGAAATGGCCTCCCCGAAGCTGGTTACAGACAGCCTTATAAAGCTTAAAACCACAATCGTAATATGCAAGTTACATACATCATTTCCTTATTATTTTGCTAAAAAAAATTGCAAAGTTAATGCTGATTGGAGCAGGAGTAAATTTCTTCCATATTAGGCTTTTCCTGTTATTACTTATCTGTTCTATGCGGTTACGTGTTGACAGTAGGGGATATTACAAAATTGTTTTTCAGTCGGGGACTATTAGGACTTTCCACTGTCTCCTCTGTGCCCCCCTACTTGGCTTGTCTGGCCGGCCCTGGCAGCTTGACATGAGGCCTGGGCCTACAAGGCCTTGGATAACACTGGATTTTCCCTTACAACATCTAAAATATAAAGGTTTATTCACAAAAAGAAAGAAATATTGATGAGAGTTAAAATTTTTAAAGGAATTAATTACACACAGTAATGGCAGAGTTCTTGGTTCAGGCTTGTAGCAGTGATGGAATAAACTGCAGGTTCAAATCAAGTCTCTGGAGTCTATCCACAGCTGGGATGGGTCATTCAGTCCTTTTTACAGAGCTTCAGTTTGTAGCAAAGTCCCTCCAGAGGTATGAAGCAGGACTGAAAATAAGATGGAGACGAGGCATCAGCCTTTTCTAGCTTCTTGCCATGTGGTCTTTGCTTTCTTTGTCCCAAGGACACTCTATCCAGCACGTGGCATAGAAAAACCTTAGAGTTCTGTCCATAGGCAGGTCCCTGCAGACCTTGCTGAGCCACAGGGTGTATCTGCCTTCTCTCAATGGGTCGATTGTATAGCTGATGGTCCTTAATGGGCCATTAAGCAGGCTAGGCAGAACTGACACAAACTTGTCTGGGGTGTTCCCCGGAAGCAGAGCACAAGTTTGAAATAAGGGCAGCATACAGCCAATATTCATAACGTCAACTACAAAAATGATACACATCTAGAGATAGCATCATTATAATCAGCCAATCAGAACCTCTCCATAGACCCCTTACACGACAACCTTTCTACAATATTGGCTGCAAATATAGAACAGTGGTCGCAACGGTGAGCTATACAGTTACAGATTATGTCAATAACATCACAGGAAGTGACACGGCATCAGTGAGACTGATACTGGAATAGCCTCCAGTTTTGGTGTCTTCATTTGAAAAAGATGTTGTGAAATTGGAGCTGGGGCAGCAAAGAGCCACCAAAGGTTCTGAAGGCCGGAGAAAAATGCCTTCTAGTGAGCTACTGAAAGAGCTCAACCTGATTAGCTTATCAAAAGAAGATTGAAAGGTGACTTCATTGAAGTGCCTTAATGGAGAGAAAAGATTGGGTATTTAAGGGCTCTTTAATCTAGCAAAGAAAGGAATAACAAGACCCAATGGCTTGAAGATGAAAAGAGACAAATTCGTATTACAACTAAGGCACAAATATTCAACAGCGAGGATGATTCATCACAGGAACAAGCTACCAAGGAAAGTGGTGGATTCTCCATCTCTTGATGTCATTTCATGAAGACTAGATGCCTTTCTGGAATGTGTTTGCCCCAAAAGTAGCTCTTGTGTCATACAGGAGGCCTGTGATACTCAGGGGGTCAGATTAGATGCTCTAATGGTCTCTTCTGGCCGTAAAGTCGACTAATTTCTAAAAAACTGAGTGTAGCATTGGGAGCAGCGTCTGATGTTTCCCTGTCTAGCCGGCTTGCTGCCTAGAACGAACGCTCCTTGAGTGGGGTGATCCACAGGGAGCAGCTCAAACCTCCAAAGTGCCTGGCCAGGGGCAGGACATTGGCACAGCAAGGGAGGGGTGTGGCAATGACATCACAAAGGCCTTTTGCAGGACCTCAGACTATTGGTCCAAGGTGGTGGGGAGATGGTGACCTCACAGAGAGATGCTGACATCAGCCAGGCAGGACAGGGGTGAGGGGCTAGGGAAACCTCAGAGACCCCGGTGGCTTTGCGTCAGCAAGTCTCCTTCTCCAGGTCTCTCTCTGAGGACTGAGAGAGTATTCGGGTTCACGGACGTGAGCGCCAGGAGGAACCTCTTTCGTGTTTTCTCCTTCCCTTTTAGTGATTTTACTAGAAAACAGCCATCCCTGTTTAGAAGGTAAGAGCCTCCTGGAGGTGTGAAACCTGTTCAGTCTGATCCATCTGTTGCAGGGCAGTGCTCTGCAGTTCCCACTGTGGGAGGTCCACCCAAAAATGTGGGGCGGAAATAGAGCTCGGGCAGTGATCCCCACCAATGACCTGGGCCATCCTTTGGGCTCTCTGGTGAGAACCCTCAGCCTCGCATCCTCAGTCTCTACCCTGATTGGCTGAGCAGGGGGTTATTGACAGGGAGGAGACTCAGATCCTTGTTCTCTTTTAAGACCAAGGAAATAAGTCAGAACCAGTTCTGTGTTTGATGAATTTTGCTGCTTCTCTGCATTAATGGTCTCTGAGCAGTTCATGATTCTCTCTAACATTGCAGTTCTCCTCAAATACTTGCTGAATAATTCCTGTGCACTGTTGTTGATCTGGAGCTCATCACAGAGCTCTTTATTCAGGTCATTCAATGTCTGAAATTCAAGATCTGATGGTTAGTTTGTAAAAGCAGCAAAGAGTCCTGTGGCACTGTATAGACTAGCAGATGTTTTGGAGCATGAGCTTTTGTGGGTGAATCCCCACTTCGTTGGATGCATGTAGTGGAAATTTCCAGGGGCAGGTATATTGAAAATCAGGGCTCTTGGGTCCTATTCCGAACTCTGCCACTGACTGGCTGTGTGACCTCAGACAAGTCAATTCTCCTTTCTCAGCCTTAGCTTCTCCCTCTTTCGAGTAGGGATAATAATGATCCGCTCCTGCCTACCTCATGGTGGGTGGAGGCAGGGCCAGCTCTAGGTTTTTTGCTGCCCCAAGGAAAAGAAAATTTGGCTGCCCCCACCCCAGCCCTGGGCTCCCCCCATAACCCTTGCTGCCCGAGCCCTGGGCTCTGCCCCCACACCCACACCCCCCTGCCACCCCAGCTCTGGGCCTCCCCCCGACCCGCACCCCCCTGCCGCCCAGCTTTGGGCCTCCCCCCCACCTGCAGCCCCCTGCCACCCCAGCCCTGGGCTGCCCCTTCCCCACCAGTGATCCCCCACACACACCCTCTGCTGCCCCAGCCCTGGGCTCCCCCCACACACCTGCACCCTCCTTCCGCCCCAGCCCTGGGTCACTGGTAACTTGCTCCCAGGGTGGGTCATTCAGCAGGAATTTTGGATGTGCACAGGACACAGACAGGACTGGTTCCTGCATGGTTACAGAGCTGCAGGAAAGTGGAACCATTTTCAGCTTGTGTGATTGGAAGAGATCTGAATGCATATTATAAGACTGTCCTCCATAAATGAGGAAAAGTCGAGGTGCCTTTATTATTCTTTGTTTCTATGGGGAATTTGCCAGTGCAATATCACTGTCTTCCTTTTAAACAAACAAAACTAGAAAAAAAATGGCAATGGCTGTTGAAAATAGCAATTCCAGTCCTAATAACCCCTGGGAAGCATTTCTTGCTCAATTTTATCTAGTCGGATGCCCCTGGAACAATGGGATCAAGAAACCTGCATCACTGAAAGTGCAGCCATGGAGACACCACACAGCAGCCTTGCCTAGCAGGGGCAGGGGGACGAGAAGGGACATCATCCGAGCTCCCTGCATCCAGGTCACTTTCCTCAGCCGGGCTGCGTCAGGGGAGGGCAGAGAGCAGCAGCTTCTGATGCTCCCTCACAGCCCAGCCCAGGTGGGGAGAGCGACCAGGACGCAGGGAGCACATAGTGTTGCTCCTCGCTCCCCCCACCCTCTGTGGGGCCACGGAGGAGCATTGGGGCAGGGGAGAGCAGTGAGCACCTTTGCACGGCCACACGGTGCCCTTTGACCCCCTGGAGCCCTGGGCGGCTGCCAGGGGCCCCACCCCTAAGGCCGGCCGGGCTCCCCAGCACGAGCAGCAGAGACACAGGGAGACTGGCCACCCACTGAGCAGAGGTAGCCTGGGCGGCTCGTAATGGAGGCTCGGGGGGGCTCAGCCTCCCCAAACCTTGCGTCGCCAAGGGGGCAGTGGGGCCCATGACTAGGGGCCCTGGCCAAATTAGGCCCCCCTGGGAAAGTCTCCCCCATGTCAGCCCCAGGACTGGAGGAGCTCCCACTCCCTGCTACGGCCCGGGGGCTGCAGCAGGGGCACAGAGCTTCTCTGGTCTGGGGGCCGCAGCGGGGCCGGGGTAAAGGAGTGACAGGGTGGGGCCAGTGGGGGAAGGGGTGGAACAGAGGTGACAGTGGGTGGGGCCGTGGGTGGAAGGTGTGGAAGGGGGCGGAGCCACACACAGAAGTGGGGGGGGGCAGGGTTCCGGTGCTGGGGCCCCCGCACTTGTTCTCCCTTTCCCTGGGCTTTGGCATCACTAGCCCCTGCTTAGCGAGTAGGGGTCAGTGGTCCCCACAATGTGGGGTGTGACTCCTAGGGGGACACAGAGGAAGATTGATGGGGGCACCTCAGGGCCTGAGCCAGCCCCCATGGAGGGCAGGGAGGGAGCAGCACTCAGCCCCACTCTGTCCCAGCTCTTCCCCAATCCCACCCTCAGCCTGGGCCCCTGGCTCCCAGCCCGGCCTCGACCCCCTTACCCCTGTCCGCACCCCTCTCCCCAGCAAGCAACGGCCCCACTCCCAGCCCTGGTTCTCGACCGCGGCTTCCGAGGGGCCACAGCCATGGGTACGAGGGCGCAGTGTGACATGTTTGGGGACCACTGGGTTAGGGTGACGTCCTCAATCACTTCTCTGCAGTCCAATGAAAGCGATTCCTCACCCACCCACCCCTCCGTCAGGACGGCCTAGGTACGTTCCGCTGCCCTTCACTCGTACAGGGAGGAGAATAATATTTCATTCCACTCAATCCTAAAGTGATTTGTTACCCACCACCATCCCAAACTGGTCATTTTGGGGAAGTGGCCCCATCATGCTGCATAGCTAGGCAGAGCAGGGGTGTCTATGCAAACACGGCCTGTTCCTGAAGTCTTCCCCCAGCTCCTCACTAGATGTGACGGGGGAGCTCATTCAGCCCCTCCTTACGCTTAGTATTTAAATACTCCTTAGTGGCCCTATCTCTGCCGGCCTTAGATTTCTCCTCCTGTCACTATTTTAGAAGCTCAGATGAGGTGGCTGAGTGGTGAAGGTGATGGACTGCTAATCCATTGTGTTCTGCACGCATGGGTTCAAATCCCATCCTCATGGGCTGCATTTAGTCTTCACTCTCCTTTATAGACAACCGTCTCCCCCCTTGGTACAATGACAGATCAAACAAGGTTGCTTCCTGCAAACAAAAACCTTCTCAGAATCTCAACTGCCCCTCCGCCCAACTTGCTTCAAATAAAATGTCTAAATCCCAGATTTCTAAGAAATTTCTCTAGTCCTGCATTTCTTAGTTTTTATCTCAAAGGGAACAGCCTCATAATCTCCCCCAAACACCCTGGGACCTCCCCAAATAATTAAAATACCCCCAACCTGAGCAAGGCCACAACAGTGAACCAGAGCTAGTGTCTAGGCCAAGCTGTTCTGAAGGAGACAACTCAACCATTTTCTCCCTGCTTCCCTTGGCAAAGTCTGACAGAAAACAAAATTCCCCAAACTGAAAATTTTCTGCTGAAAAACCACTACTAGTCTGTTTGGGGACTTTGGTTTGAATGTACTATTATTATTCTCTTCTGATTTCTGAATCAGTTTTGTCATCCAGGTGTATTTCCAGCTGTTGAGTTGTGGGGAAGAGAGGCCAACTCATAATGTCTCAACCCCACCTTTCATAGTTTCTTCCAACTGGCTAGGAAGTACCTTTGCTAGGATGTGAGTCAAGCAGTGCCCATTGTTGCTGTGCTATCTCGGAGACGTCTGCATTGTACACGGTTCCTGGGATAGTCCTTGGGAGTGTGGATCCCTTTAATGGGCCAGCAGCGGGTCTGGCTCCTCCATTGTCACACCTGAAAGGCTGGTGGTGGGGATTTCCCAACCTCATCTCAGTCACACTCACAGAGCAAAACTTCCCAGCCAATGCTACACACACAATCCAACACAATATTAATGTTCAACAGACCAAGACTTTTGAAATGATACCTCACCAGGCAGACTTTGAACAAACTGTATCATCATTGTATGAGATCGGTGAATATGGGGCTTCCAGGGTGCTGCTTTGAGCACAGCGTGCCACACCTGGGCTGACATTGCAGTGGAGACGGACCCTTAGAGTCCATCTCTCCTGGGATAAAGATGGCAGCACGGCTGGCCTGGACCATCTGACGTGGGCTCATGGAGCTAAAGCTGAGAGGCTAAAAACTGTGGTGCAGATATTTGTGTTCACACTGAAGCCTGGGTTCGGAAACCCTCACCCCTCGTGGGGTCTCAGAGACTGTGCTCAAGCCCATCTGTCTGCACTGTAATTTTATAGTCTTGCAGCCCAAGCCCCATAACCCTGAGTCAGCTTACCGGGCTTTGCAACAGGTGCCCTGGGTGTGTTAATCGCAGTGCAGACATAACATTAGGCTACGTCTCCAGTGCAATGAAACACCCACGACTGGCCCGTGTCACATTAATCAGGGTCATGCGGCTTGGGCTGTAAAGTTGCAGTGTCCGTGTCTCGGCTCAGACTCAGTCCCCTGCTCCAGGAGCCCAGAAGGTTGGGAGGGAGTTTAGCAAGTGGAAATGGTAAAACCGCAGGGGAGTATTACCCTGGACTCATGGCATTTCTCCATTGGTCTGTCTGCTCTGGGGCAGGGACAGAAACACGTCCTGCTGCTTTTGTTATTTCAAAGGGCAGGTCAGGATTTTCATTCTCAGACACAGTGCACAAAACAGGACTCCACCCTCGGCATAAACTAAACGAGCTGCCCACAGATTCTGGCAGCCACAATGAGCATTTGGTGTGAGAGCTCAGACCTGCCCCTGTCCCAGAGGGACGGGGTCGTCTGTGAAGGGACTGGACCACTGACCTATCAGCTCCTAACTCCCAAACTTTCAGTAACTCTATCATCAGTGCCTGTGAGTGTAATTTAAACCATAAGAAAAACCACACTAGGCTAGACCGAAGGTCCATCTAGCTCTGAATCTTGTCTTCTGACAGCAACCAATACCAGGTGCCCCAAAAGCAACTCAGTAAGGTACCACTGGAACTTGAACCCAGGATCCCCTGTATACAAAACAGTGGTTTTAGCCAGCTAAGCCATGGTGCCTACAGTTGCTGAAGGGATCATGTCTGCACACACCTGACTCTCTGCCAACCCCCATCTGGGCCTGACAAGCTTTGCTGGTGTTTGGATTCAGTAAAGCAGAGGAGCAGGTGAAGTTTTACTCCCAAGGTTCTTTGGACAGGTCTACACTACAAAATTAGATCGGTGTAACTACATTACTCAGGGGTGTAAAAAATTTACCTCCCTAAGCAATGCAGTTATATCAGCCTAATCCCGGTGCAGATAGCGCTGTGTCAACAGGAGGGCTTCTCCCATCAACATAGCTTGGGGAGGGGCTTGGTTAGTGAAGATGAAGAGAATAGGTGGCCCATGGCTCTTGCATTTGGGGAGGCTGGGTGTGAGCGCTGGAAGCTCCCTAGAAGTGGGGGGCCCATTGGTGCCCAAACCATGGCACTGCCCCCCCATCTCCTCTCTCTGAGGCCCCACCTGTGCTCCCCCCTTGCTCCTGTTTGGCCACTTCCCACCCCCGCTCTTCCTCTTTGGCTGAGGACGGCTGAGCCACCTTTCGCTCGCTCCTCTCCTCCCCCAAGGCCTTCCTGCCTCCTGCTCGTGCCTCTCCACCCCCTACCACACGGTCTGCCCACCAGCCGCCACCGCTCTGACCCATCCCTGCAACCCACCCTGCCCACCACCCACACCTCTCTGCCTCTCCCCTGAGACCTGCCCTGCCCACTGCCCCCACCTCCGAGACCTGCTCTGCCCACCGCTCGAACCTCTCTGCCCCTCCCCTGAGACCCACCCTGTCCACGTCTTTCTTCGGTCGTCTGTTGCTATTCCATGAAGCATCAAGAAGGGAATAAAAAGCTGAGTTTACTCCAGGGTGAGGAAACAAAGAAGCCACCAACCCCCCGGCATTGCTGCTTTAGTTAAAGTGTTTAGTTAAAACAGCTATTGAATGTCCTCCCTATGCCCCTTGTGTCCCCAGAGCACATCCATGCTAGCAGTTCTTGGATGGCAACAGAGAGCAGTGCACTGTGGGCAACTATCCCACTGTGCAGCTGGCTGCAGGGTGTTTTGGGAAGGGTTTGCAATGCCTCACGGGCTGGTACAGCATCACATGATGCAGGTTTCTCTATCCCACCGTTCCACGGGCATCTTACTAGATTGCCAGCTGCTTTTCAACTGCGGTGTGCGTGGCGGGGTAGAGACAGTGTGTGTGCTGGGGAAGAGTGAGTGTGTTGAGCTAGGTAGGAGCGGATCATTATTACCCCTACTCGAAAGAGAGAGAAGCTCAGGCTGAGAAAGGAGAATTGACTTCTCTTAGGTCACACAGCCAGTCAGGGGCAGAGTTGGGAATAGGACCCAAAAGCCCTGATTTTCAAACTAACCATCGGATCTTGAATTTCACACACTGAATGACCTGAATAAAGTGCTCACAGATGAGCTCCAGACCAACAACAGTGCACACGAATTATTCAGCAAGTATTTGAGGAGAACTGCAACATTTGAGAGAATCATGAACTGCTCAGAGACCATTAATGTAGAGAAGCAGCAAAATTAATCAAACATAGAACTGGTTCTGACTTATTTCCTTGGTCTTAAAAGAGACCAACAAGGACCTTTGTCTCCTCCCTGTCAATAACCCCCTGCTCAGCCAATCAGGGTAGAGACTGAGGATGGGAGGCTGAGGGTTCTCACCAGAGAACCCAAAGGATGGCCCAGGTCACTGGTGGGGATCACTGCCCGAGCACTATTTCAGCCCCACATTTTTGGGTGGACCTCCCACAGTGGGAGCTGCAGAGCACTCCCCCGCAACACACACACACACCCCTACCTCCTGGTGTTGGGAGAACAGGAAAAAGGACAAAAGAAGCAAGAGACAAAGAGAAAGGAGGGAGGGATGGATGGAGGAAAACGTGAAACAAAAAGGAGAAACCTAATCTCCCCAGTGATTCTAAGGGACAAAATCCCAGGTGCGGAATAAAATTCTGCCTCCTTAAGCTCGTGTTTTCCATGCCTAGAATTCAACTCTCACCAGCTGGATCAGACTGAACAGGTTTCAAACCTCCAGGAGGCTCTTACCTTCTAAACAGGGATGGCTGTTTTCTAGTAAAATCACTAAAAGGGAAGGAGGAAACTCGAAAGAGGTTCCTCCTGGCGCTCACGTCCGTGAACCCGAATACTCTCTCAGTCCTCAGAGAGAGACCTGGAGAAGGAGACTTGCTGAAGCAAAGCCACAGGGGTCTCTGAGGTTTCCCTGGCCCCTCGCCCCGGTCCTGCCTGGCTGATGTCAGCATCTCTCTGTGAGGTCACCACCTCCCCACCACCTTCGACCAATAGTCTGAGGTCCTGCCAAAGGCCTTTGTGATGTCGCTGCCACACGCCTCCCTTGCTGTGCCAATGTCCTGCCCCTGGCCAGGCACTTTGGAGGTTTGAGCTACTCCCTGTGGATCACCCCACTCAAGGAGGGTTCGTTCTAGGCAGCAAGCCGGCTAGACAGGGAAACATCAGACGCTGCTCCCAATGCTACACTCAGTTTGCCAGAAATTAGTCAACTTTATGGCCAGAAGAGACCATTAGAGCATCTAATCTGACCCCCTGCATATCACAGGCCCCCTGTATGACACAAGAGCTACTTGGGTCTGTTCCTAGAATGGAAGCCGCATATTAAACAAGTCCCAACAGGTTTGCTACACCCTGGCCTCCTCCCATTCTCCACCCGTGAATGTTTTGGCTACTCCAACCTCCAAGCCAGACTGCCCAAGCCTCCCACCTCCTGTGTATTTGCTGTCCCTTCAGCACGAACCCACCAGAACCCCCCCCCCCAAATAACCCCTACCTGAGCTGGCTCCACTGCAGCCATTTCCCTTCCCTGTCCCATGGGAGGATGGGACGAGCTGGAGCGAAACATGGACGACATCCTCCAGCCTGGCAAGGCGAGAAAGGCAGTTGTGGAGGTTTCAGAACAGACTTTAGTTCATGTCACATCACGATTCCCCCAGGATCTTTCCCTGCATAGACACAGCCTAGGTTCTGCCATGCTGGGAACATGCTCCATCTCTTTATTGCAGGGGAGACCTGGCCCCTCCTGCCAGGCTAAGCCCACAGGGAGATTTTTCAGCCTCCCCAGTAATAAAGTCTCTGAACAAAATGCTGGAAAGGAGCAGAACCAAAGGGGCTGGGCAGGTTCCATAGGGACACTGGCTCCTCCCTTCCCCTCCTGTGCGGCCATGTCCTGTCGCTGGCAGAGATCGGCCCCCCCATCTCCCCCCAGAGGCAGCCGTGTCTGCGGGCTCCCCCAGCCAGCACCCACTAACCACCACCCACGCTGGGGGAGTGACACAGGACAGCAAATTCCCATCTACCCAAGGACAAATTGCTGCAGATAAACAGGCTGGGTTCACATCCCAAAGCTGAGGAGCATTTAAGAATTACAAGTATCAGAGGGGTAGCGTGTTAGTCTGGTTCTATAGAAGCAGCAAAGAATCCTGTGGCACCTTATAGACTAACAGACGTTTTGCAGCATGAGCTTTCGTGGGTGAATACCCACTTCTTCGGATGCCACTGCTTGCATCCGAAGAAGTGGGTATTCACCCACGAAAGCTCATGCTGCAAAACGTCTGTTAGTCTAAGAATTACAGAGAAAATAGGGAAAATAAGAGACTAGAGCAGGGGTCTCAAACTCAAATGACCCAGAGGGCCGCATGAGGACTAGTGCATTGGCCCGAGGGCCGCATCACTGACACGCCCCCTTGCTGCCCCTGGCCCCACCCCTGCCCTGTCTCTTCTCCACCTCCTCCCCTAAGCGTGCAGCTCCCCGCTCCTCCTCCCTCCCTCCTGGAAAGTGCTAAGTGCCACCAACAAGTGTTTCGTGTAGTGAATTTGTACACTCAGTAATGCACCTCACTCAAAGGACAAAACACGCACTTAGATTTACTGCCTAAGGCTCTGGGCTGGAGTTTGGGTGGGGGAGGGGGTCTGGAGTGCAGGCTCTGTGCTCGGTGCAGGCTCCAGGCTGCGGCAGGGGGTGGGGGTGCAGGCTTTGGGATGGAGTTTGGGGATAGGAGGGGGTGCAGGGGTGAGGGCTGTGGGGCTGAGGGTGAGGGGTTTGAGGCATTGGAGAGGCTCGGGGCATTGGAGAGTCTCAGGACTAGGGCAGAAGGGCAGGGGAAGGGCAGCCTGCCCTGGCCCTAGTGCAGGGGGGCGCTAGGACCCTGCGGCAGCAGGTGATGCCGGAAGCCGGCATAGCGGAGGAGTGGAGTCAGCGTGAGCTCCAGCTCCCGGGCGGTGAGGGGGCAGCAAGTGGGGGCCAGGAGACACTGGGGGGAGGCGCGTGGGGGCGGCAGGTGGGGCCAGGGGAGAGACCCGGCCCCAAACATTGGGGAGCAGCGCGCGGGGAGCTTAGGCACAGAAAATAACTCGGGGAGGGGGGCGGGGGTGAGGGGAGTTTGGCGGCGACAGGAAGTAACTGGGGGAGCTCCGCGGGCCGCAGGGAAGAGCTCCGAGGGCCGCATGTTTGAGACCCCTGGACTAGAGAGTCAATAATTTTAGGGAAAACGAGGGAATCTCCTTGGATTTTCTAGCCCCATGTGGGGAGGGGAGAGAGAAGGGGAAGAACCAGAGAGAATTGTTCTCAGGTTTTGAGACGGAAAGAAATGGCACAAACAGGAAAAGGATGCGAGTAGTTCACCCCCGTGACCATAGGCGTGTGCAGCACATTTCATTAGGGTGCGCACCCAGGGAGCCCCGCCCTAGCCCCACCCCATCCACTGCCTCCCACTTCCTGCTCCCTGGCTGCCCCCCTCAGAACCCCCAACCCCCCCTGCTCCTTGTCCCCTGACTGCCCCCTCCTGAGACCCCCCCCTGTAACTACCTCCCTAGGACCCTACCCCCTACCTGTCCCCCTGACCCTTATCCACACCCCCAGACAGACCCCCGGGACTCCCACACCCCATCCAACCGCTCCCCGTCCCCTGACAGGACCCCCCAGAACTCCTGACCAATCCAACTCCCTCTGCTCCCTGCCTGCTCCGACCCCGCTCCACCCCCCGAACCCTCAACCCATCCAACCCTCCTGCTCCTTGTCCCCTGACCACCCCCTTCAGAGACCCCCCCACCATCTAATAACCCCCCCAACTATCCAACCCCCCCTCCCCAACTCCAGGCAGCTCTGTCTAGTGCCTGCTCCCACCCACACACTCAAAGTGGCGGAGGAGGTTCCCTCTCCTTCGGGGGGAAGGTTGCCTAGTGGTTAAGGCACAGGGCTCAGGTGTTCTGGGTTTGAGTCTCTGCTCTGCCACAGACTCCCTGCTTAGCCTTGGGAAAGTCACTTCTCCTCTTTGTGCCCTAGATCCGACCTGCCCAGTGGGGCCCAACACTGACCCTGCCTCCTGGGCTAAAGCCATCCACGGCTGGGTGATGGGGGGGCGGGGAATGGAGATACCAACATGGGGAGATTTGGGCTGAATTTCTCCACAGCCAGAGAGTGGGAGCCAGCTCCACAGGGGGGATGGGAGCGAGAGGGGCTCAGGCCAGCTCCACACAGAGGGGGGTCAGGGCTTCAGCCCTGCAACTTCTGCCACTAAGGTGGCTGGGGCTCCCGAGCGGGGGACTTCAGCTCCACATCTTCTGCCAGGGTCCGGGGTTCTCCTCCCTGCCCCAGGGGGGCTCCTCTCCCCCTCCATCCCCCCCAGTGCAGCTCCTGCAGGGGCCCGGGGCTTCCCCTCCCCCGAGCGGGGCGGGGCAGTCCCAGGGGAGCAGGGGGGGGAAGCAGCGGAGCGGAGCCTGCCCAGCAAACAGCTGATCGCAGCTGCGCCCAGGCCGCCCCCGGGGAAAAGCTCCGCAGAGGCGGCGCCACAAGCTGCCGGCAGCGGGTCAGTCCCGGGGGGGCCGAGCACCCGCCTGCAGCCGCCGCAGCCTCCTCCCCCCCCCAGAGCCCCCACAGGAGGGGGGGAGCAGCCTCCCCAGCCGGGGCTCAGGGCATTGGGGTGCCGGGGCTCCCCCCATGCGCACGCCTGGGCCCGGGACACTCACACACACACTCTGCCCCGGGGCTCCCCTGGTGCCCAGAGACCAATCAACCCCCCGCCTGCTCCATCGCCCTTCCCCGCCTGCAGCTCCGGCCTCTCCCCTCCCCTCCCGCCCCGCCAGCCGCACCCAGGGGAACCCCGGGCCCCAGGCTCTGTCCCCACCTGGAGCCCAGCGGGGCAGGGGCAGCTCCTGCTGCAGCTGAGAACAGCGGCTCCGCTCCGGCCCGGGCGGCTCCAGCGCTGCTGGCAGCACGTGGCCACCAGGGAGCAGCTGCTGAGCCCGGGCTCCTGCATCACAATGTGCCAGAGCCCCGCCCCCAGTAGCTGCCCCGCCCCTGGGCTATGCCAGAGCCCCGCCCCCAGGAGCTGCTCCGCCCCCAGCCTGTGCTAGAGCCCCGCCCCCAGGAGCTGCCCCGCCCCTGGGCTGTGCCAGAGCCCCGCCCCCAGGAGCTGCCCCGCCCATGGGCTGTGCCAGAGCCCCGCCCCCAGGAGCTGCCCCGCCCCCGACCTGTGCCAAAGCCCCTCCCCCAGGAGCTGCCCCGCCCCTGGGCTGTCCCAGAGCCCCGCCCCCAGGAGCTGCCCCGCCCCCGAGCTGTGCCAGAGCCCCGCCCCCAGGAGCTGCCCCCCACCGCTGGGATTTGTTCTCCTGCCTCCTTCTTCCCAGCACCCACCGCTCCCAGCTGCTCCCTTCCTGTGTCTGCAGACACCCCCCTGGGCGGGCTGCAGCGCTCGCTGGGGCTGGCTCCAGTGGCTGAAGTTCCCTCCATCTCTGCTCACCTGGGGATGGGGGAGGCACAAAGACAGGAGATGGTCCCAGGGTGTGAAAGCGGAATTAGGGGTCAGGGAAAGAAGGACTGTTTGGAAAGGTGGGTTTTTTGCGGGGGGGGGTGGTGGTGATCCAGATGGAGTCAGAAGAACTTGGGCAGCAGAGGCTCAGGGAAATTGAGGGTAACCCCCTGCGTGTCCCAGTGTTGGCCAGGGATTGTACAGCACCTAGCGCAATATGGGGTCCCAGAGCCGTAACTAGCTATTTTTGCACCCAACGCAAAAATATAAAATTGCGCCCCCCCATAGGGTACAGGTGGGGGGGGGACTCCAGGGCTGGGGCAGCAGAGGGTGTGTGGGTGGACGAGCACTGGTGGGGAGGGGGGAGCACAGACCTGGGGCAACGTGGGGTGTGTGTGGGGGAGAGCCCATGGCAGGAGGGTGGAGGTCAGGGGGGCAGAGCCCAGGGCTAGGGTGGCAGGGGTGTGTGTGTGGGGGGGAGAGCCCAGGACTGGGGCAGCAGGGGGCAGTGGGTGGGGGGAGGCCCAGAGCGGGGACAGCAGAGGGTTCAAATGGGGGGGAGCCCAGGTGTTGGGCAGCAGGAGGGTGTGGGTGGGAGCAGCTAAATTTTTTCCTTTGGGTGGCAAAAAAACCTAGAGCTGGCCCTGCCACCACCCACTGTGAGGTAGGTAGGAGCGGATCATTATTATCCCTACTCGAAAGAGGGAGAAGCTAAGGCTGAGAAAGGAGAATTGACTTGTCTTAGGTCACACAGCCAGTCAGTGGCAGAGTTGGGAATAGGACCCAAGAGCCCTGATTTTCAAACTAACCATCGGATCTTGAATTTCAGACATTGAATGACCTGAGTAAAGTGCTCTCAGATGAGCTCCAGACCAACAACAGTGCACAGGAATTATTCAGCAAGTATTTGAGGAGAACTGCAATGTCAGAGAGAATCATGAACTGCTCAGAGACCATTAATGCAGAGAAGCAGCAAAATTTATCAAACACAGAACTGGTTCTGACTTATTTCCTTGGTCTTGAAAGAGAACAACAAGGACCTGGAGTCTCCTCCCTGTCAATAACCCCCTGCTCAGCCAATCAGGGTAGAGACTGAGGGCGGGAGGCTGAGGGTTCTCACCAGAGAGCCCAAAGGATGGCCCAGGTCACCGGTGGGGATCACTGCCTGAGCACTATTTCAGCCCCACATTTTTGGGTGGACCTCCCACAGTGGGAGCTGCCGAGCCTTCCCCCGCCACACACACACACACACACACACACACACACACACCCCGCTCCTGGTGCTGGGAGGGGAACAGGAAAAAGGACAAAAGAAGCAAGAGACGAAGAGAAAGGAGGGAGGGAGGGAGGGAGGGAGGAAAAGGGGAAACAAAAAGGACAAACCCTAATGTCCCCAGTGATTCTAAGGGACAAAATCCCAGGTGCAGAATAACATTCTGCCTCCTTAAGCTCGTGTTTTCCATGCCTAGAATTCAACTGTCACCAGCTGGATCAGACTGAACAGGTTTCAAACCTACAGGAGGCTCTTACCTTCTAAACAGGGACGGCTGTTTTCTAGTAAAATCACTAAAAGGGAAGGAGAAAACTCGAAAGAGGTTCCTCCTGGCGCTCACGTCCGTGAACCCGAATACTCTCTCAGTCCTCAAAGAGAGACCTGGAGAAGGAGACTTGCTGCAGCAAAGCCACAGGGGTCTCTGAGGTTTCCCTGGCCCCTCGCCCCTGTCCTGCCTGGCTGATGTCAGCATCTCTCTGTGAGGTCACCACCTCCCCACCACCGTGGACCAATAGTCTGAGGTCCTGCAAAAGGCTTTTGTGATGTCACTGCCACACCCCTCCCTTGCTGGGCTAATGTCATGCCCCTGCCTAGGCACCTTGGAGGTTTGAGCTACTCCCTGAGGATCACCCCACTCAAGGAGCATTCGTTCTAGGCAGCAAGCCGGCTAGACAGGGAAACATCAGATGCTGCTCCCAATGCTACACTCAGTTTTTCAGAAATTAGTCGACTTCATGGCCAGAAGAGACTATTAGAGCATCTAATCTGACCCCCTGCATATCACAGGCCTCCTGTAGGACACAAGAGCTACTTTTGGGGCAAACACATTCCAGAAAGGCATCTAGTCTTCATTAAATGACATCAAGAGATGGAGAATCCACCACTTTCCTTGGTAGCTTGTTCCTGTGGTGAATCATCCTCGTTGTTGAATATTTGTGCCTTAGTTGTAATATGAATTTGTCTCTTTTCATCTTTCAGCCATTGGGTCTTGTTAGGCCTGTTTCTGCTCGATTAAAGAGCCCTTTAACACCCAATCTTTTCTCTCCCTGAAGGCACTTCAACACTTCAGTGAAGTCACTTTTCAATCTTCTTTTGATAAGCTAAACAGGTTGAGCTCTTTCAATAGCTCCCTAGAAGGCATTTTTCTCCAGCCCTCAGAACATTTGGTGGCTCTTTGCTGCTCCAGCTCCAATTTCACAACATCTTTTTCACATGACGACACCAAAACTGGAGGCTATTCCAGTATCAGTCTCACTGATGCCGTGTCACATCTTGTAATGTTATTGACATAATCTGTAACTGTATAGATCACTGCTGCGACCACGGTTCTATATTTGCAGCCAATATTGTAGAAAGGTTGTCGTGTAAGGGGTCTATGGAGAGGTTCTGATTGGCTGATTATAATGATGCTATCTCTAGATGTGTATCATTTTTGTAGTTGACGTTATGATTATAGGCTCTATGCTGCCCGTATTTCAAACTTGTGCTCTGCTTCCAGGGAACACCACAGCCAGACAAGTTGGTGTCAGTTCTGCCTAGAACGAACGCTCCTTGAGTGGGGTGATCCACAGGAAGTAGCTCAAACCTCCAAAGTGCCTGGCCAGGGGCAGGACATTAGCCCAGCAAGGGAGGGGTGTGGCAGTGACATCACAAAGGTCTTTTGCAGGACCTCAGACTATTGGTCAATGACCATTGGTGGGGAGGTGGTGACCTCACAGAGAGATGCTGACATCAGCCAGGCAGGACAGGGGCGAGGGGCCAGAGAAACCTCAGAGACCCCTGTGGCTTTGCTTCAGCAAGTCTCCTTCTCCAGGTCTCTCTCTGAGGACTGAGAGAGTATTCGGGTTCACGATCGTGAGCGCCAGGAGGAACCTCTTTCGAGTTTTCTCCTTCCCTTTTAGTGATTTTACTAGAAAACAGTCTTCCCTGTTTAGAAGGTAAGAGCCTCCTCGAGGTTTGAAAGCTGTTCAGTCTGATCCATCTGGTGAGAGATGAATTCTAGGCATGGAAAACACGAGCTTAAGGAGGCCGAATTTTATTCTGAATTTTATTTGATCCCCACCAGTGACCTGGGCCATCCTTTGGGCTCTCTGGTGAGAACCCTCAGCTTCCCTTCCTAAGTCTGTACCCTGATTGGCTCAGCAGGGAGTTATTGACAGGGAGGAGACTCAGGTCCTTGTTGGTCTCTTTTAAGACCAAGGAAATAAGTCAGAATCAGTTCTATGTTTGATGAATTTTGCTGCTTCTCTACATTAATGGTCTCTGAGCAGTTCATGATTCTCTCTAACATTGCAGTTCTCCTCAAATACTTGCTGAATAATTCCTGTGCACTGTTGTTGGTCTGGAGTTCATCTGAGAGCACTTTATTCAGGTCATTCAATGTCTGAAATTCCAGATCTGATGGTTAGTTTGAAAATCAGGGCTCTTGGGTCCTATTCACAACTCTGCCACTGACTGGCCGTGTGACCTCAGACAAGTCAATTCTCCTTTCTCACATGTAGCTTCTCCCTCTTTCAAGTAGGGATAATAATGATCCTCTCCTACCTACCTCATGGTGGGTGGAGGATGGGGATCCATTGGAGAGTGTCACTAGGAGTAGTGCATGATTTGAGGTGTCCTATCACGTTTATTCAGAGCAGATTATTACATAATAGAATAGCTGAAATAGTCTATTTGATTTGTTTTTTTTTTATTTTGAAATTGTTAAGAGCAGCAACGACTTAGCTCAGACTGAAGCATCTTATCTAATGTTTGAGATCGAAGTGTCTCCTCTTTGTGTGCGACGAGACAATTTAACGCACTGTGACAAACAGGAGATGCTTTTGTTTTGCAACAAAATAGATTTGCAAAGAACTTTTATCCCACTTGTTATGATTTCGAGAAACAAACTGGTTTAGTCTGAATGGGATTTTCTGACAAACAGTTTCAATGAAATTTCCCCACCATCTCGATTCCTGGGCTCCATCCCTGCCTCTGGGGGTTTGCTGTTTGTTAGAACAGGAGTAAGGATGGTGGCTTCTCTTTCTGGCTCTGCCACTGCCTTGCTGTGTAGGCCCTTGGGTAGGTCACTTCCCTTCTCTGTGCCTCAGGCTCCTCCCCATCTGTCCAATGGGAACAAGGACAATTCTTGAGCTCTGGGCAGTCGTGAGCCTGAGTGAGATAAGGGGCGTTAAAGCCCTCTGTGAAGGAGAAAGGGGAGTTTCACGGTGTTTAGCACCAAGGAATTCTAAAGTTTGCTAAAATGTCTAGTCTGTGGAAACAAGAAATGGTCGGGCCCAAATTTTTTAACCACTGCCTTTTCTAAAGCCCATTCAGGGATGTGAGTCTCTGTCTTTTCGGTACCTGGGGTTCTTTGCCAGCAGGAGAGAAGAGGTTCCTGCCTCCATTTTTGTGGCCTTAACAAACCAGGTGTTGTGCCCCAGTTCTCGTCTGAGATCCCTGAAAAAGAACATCTTCCCATCCATGAACAAGACAGGACCTATCTTTGAAAGGGGAACAAAGAGACCCCTGGGACTTGCAGACTAGCCAGCCTCACTTCCATAGATGGAGAGATACTGGAATACATTCTTAAACACTCAGTTTGTCAGCAGCACCTACAGGATAATTTGGTTCTTAGGACGAGTGAGCATGGATTTGTCAAGAACAAATCATCCCAAACCCAGCCTCTTTCCTTCTTTGGCAGGGTTCCGGGCCTAGTGGAGGTGGGTAAACAGTAGATGGGATCTATCTCGGGGTTACTAAGGCTTTTGACACAGTCCCGCAGGACATTCTCACAAGCAAACGAGGGAAATGCGGTCTAGATGCAATCAGTGTCATGTGGGTGCAGAGCTGGTTGAAAGCCCAGACTCCAGGGGCCCTTCTCCATGTCTGGCTGTCCAACGGAGAGGGTGCACCTAGTGGGTCCGGCAGGGATCAGTCCGGGGTCCGGTACTATTCAATAGTTTCATGAATGATTTGGAAAATGGAGTGGAGAGCCTGCTTCTAAAACGTGCAACTGACACCAAGCACTTTGGAGCACAGGATTGGAATTCAAAACGCCCTTAATGAATGGAGACTTGGTCTTCTTGAGCCAAACCCCATGGCTGGGCCCCTCTCTCTAGACTGGGCTGAAGTGAAACCCCAGAGCCAAACACTCCTCCTCCTGGGCAGTGCGCTCCGACCTGGAATGGTCAGATGCTGCTTAGCGCTGTCAGAGCAGCTTTGGCTGGGGGATTCTCCCAGCACTTTCCAATAGCGGGAAGGTACGAAATCCCCATTTGCCTGCTGGGGACGGAGCCCTAGAGGGGGGAGCAACTTGCCCAGAATCCCCCAGGAAAAGGAAAACAACCAGCAGTGGAACCAATAGGAAACGCAGCAATGGAACTCAGGAGTCCTGACTCCCAATCCCCTGGCCCAGTCACTCCAGCGGAGCACACTCCCTCTCAAAGGCAGGGGGAGCGGCCATGAGGGCCTGCTTGTCATTGCCAGCTGTGGGAGGGAGTGTGCAGCAGTGGTTAGCGAAGGGGCCTGGAAAGAAGGCCTGCTGGGTCCCATCCATCCTTCTGACACTTGGTGTGACCCTGAGCCAGTAGCTTCCCCTCCCCAGGCCTGTTTCTCATTAGTAGGGTTGGGGGCGCAGTCCCGACAGCCCAGGGGGGTTGGGAGGCTCCAGGAAGGTGTGTAAAGTGCTGGGATGTCAGGATCCCGGAGGCGCTGTCACCCCTACACTAGGACGATGTTCTGCACCCCCTGCTGCTGGCTGAGTTTCTCCATCCCTTGGCAATAAGACAGCCTAGAACCCCAACCAGGGTTATTGTATCTGCTGCCCAAGATCCATAAACCTGGAAATCCTGGACGCCCCATCATCTTAGGCATTGGCACCCTGACAGCAGGATTGTCTGGCTATGTAGACGCCCTCCTCAGGCCCTACGCCACCAGCACTCCCAGCTATCTTCGAGACACCACTGACTTCCTGAGGAAACTACAGTGATCTTCCAGGAAGCACCATCCTGGCCACTATGGAGGTAGAAGCCCCCTACACCAACATTCCACACAACGATGGACTACAAGCCGTCAGGAACCGTATCCCGATAATGTCACGGCAAACCTGGAGGCTGAACTTTGTGACTTTGTCCTCACCCATAACTATTTCACATTTGGGGACAATGTGTACCTTCAAGTCAGCAGCACTGCTATGGGTACTTGTATGGCCCCACGGTATGCCAACGTTTTTATGGCCGACTTAGAACATTTCCTCAGCTTTCGTCCCCTAAGGCCCCTACTCTACTTGTGCTACACTGCTGACATCTTCAGCATCTGGACCCATGGAAAAGAAGCCCTTGAGGAATTCCACCTTGATTTCAACAATTTCCAACCCACCATCAAACTCAGCCTGGACCAGTCCAAACAAGAGATCCACTTCCTGGACACTACAGTGCTAATAAGCGATGGTCACATAAACACCACCCTATACTGGAAACCTACCGACCGCTATACTTACCTACATGCCTCCAGCTTTCACTTAGAAGTCATGGAGGTCGCGGGAAGTCACAGAATCCGTCACTTCCACCACCTCCGTGACAGACACGGATCCCTTCCAATGAGACAAAGCCCTCCCTGCTGTGACTGCAGTTCCTGGAAGGAAAGAGAGACTCCCTGTCACCCAGGGCCGGCTCCAGGCACCAGCCTACCAAGCACGTGCTTGGGGCGGCACCTTGGGAGGGGGCGGCGATTGGGGTTTGGTTTTGTTATTTTTGGTTGGGCGGCGCGCTGCGCCGCTCGGTGAGGGTGGAGGCAGGGAATTGGCTGGCACTACGCACCGCTCGGGGGCGGGCGGGGATTTGGGCGGTGCTACGCGCCGCTCGGGGCGGGGACGGCGGGGAATTGGCCGGCGCTACGCGCCGCTCGGGGGGGTGGGGAATTGGCCGGCGCTACGAGCCACTCGGGGGGGGTGGGGAATTGGCCGGCGCTATGCGCTGCTCGGGGGGGCGGGGAATTGGCCGGCGCTACGCGCCGCTCGGGGGCGGGGGAATTGGCCGCTCGGGGGAGGGGTGGTAATGGCCTGCGCTACGCGCTGCTGGGGGCGGGGACTTGGGAGGAGCGCCGCGCCGCTGGGGGGGGGGGCGGCGCTCTCCTTTTCTCCTTGGGGCGGCAGAAATGTTAGAGCCGGCCCTGCTGTCACCTCTCTCCCTGCTGCCTCCCCCCTTGTATTCTGTAACCCCATCTCACTGGGTTCCCTGTGCTGGTGCCATGGGGGTGACACTAGAGTTCTGGGGTTTGGGGGGCTCTTCATTTCTCAACATTTCTCACAAATTTGTCTTTGGGCTGAAATTTCTCCTGTTAGGCCTCTCAGTCAGAGCTGTACCCCTCCCTGTTTGGGGGGCAGGGGAAGGGGGGAGATGTAAATTGCAGAGCAGGCAGAGAAGTCGCCCATAAAGGGACATATTGATCTGGTGACTGGTTCTGACTGGGGTCACACGTCCTCTGACACAGGCTCATGTGCAGAACATGGGAGCTCTGGCTTGTCCTAAATGCTGTAGACTGTGAGTTCCTGGAAAGGGCAGGGGAGAGGGAGCAAGAGGAGAAAGGCAGAGACATTGGAGACGAGGAATTGGGGGGAGAAGAAGGAGAGAACAGAGAGACAATAAATGATTGAAGCAGAACAGATGGCCCAACTCCATCTTGCTCATCACAGGTGTTCACAGAGCTGGGTAGTTGCGGGTTTTCCAGTGTCAAGTCTGATCTTTGATTCTAACAATGTGCATTGAAATATCAAGGGGATCTCCACATACCTGATCTCTTCCCCCCTCCCCTTTTTTAGTATTAATTTTTATTTTGACGTGTTTGGCTTAACCGTGATTGTCTCTTTCCCCACCTGTATTGCAACTTGGGGTTTATGTTTATTGTGCCTCCCTTTTGTTCATGTCATTATAATTGTAACAGCAAAGGAACCTGCAGGAGCAAAAACTGACTCAAAACTTCATTTCCCCATCATGCCGGAACATCCTACAAACAGCTCACGCAGCTGGAATCATAACACGCAAGGCCAGGGGATGGGAGATGCAGGTTTCCAAGTGTTCTGTCTTTCTCAGATGACACATTCCAGCCCCTTGTGTGCCTCCATCCTGTATGACCTGCTGGACTTTGACACATTTATTGTTTCATTCTATAGATAATGTGATTGTAACACAATGTGACTGAAATTAAACCACTTCCAGATGAGGAAACAACAGAAGAGAAAAGCCATTATTGCATTGACTGGGAATCAAACCCAGATCAACTGCTTGGAAGGCACCGATGCACACCACTATACCACCAATGCGTCTGGCAGGAGTAGCTTTCCTGCAGGCTGTGTGTGCTGGCAGAGGGGGTGACACATGACCACAGAGTTAGTGAGCAGGGTGGATGGGCTGGAAGCTGCCTGACAGCTGGGAGCAGAGTTACCATCCCAGAGTGACTGAAAGGGGGCAAAGGTGAAAACAGATCTCATTGGGAGCTGGCCCCACACGCGTCCCACCCCTAGGAGAGGGAAACTGAAGCTCAACTTCAATCACAGAAAAATCTTCCCTGAGAAGGAAGGGGACAGCTTGTTTTAAAGACCAGGTTTGTGTTTGTTCCTGCTACCTACGGAGGGGCTGGGTACTGCTGATTCCAGCCCCCAGACTCTGGGAGGATAAGGAACAAATTCAGGCTGCCAGTGACCTGCAGGAGGGAGATGATCTTTTGACAGTGACGGACGCCTCGTCCTAAAGGCCTTTGTCTGCCCCCTTCCAGTGACTGTTTGGTACTGGAATGCAGCCCCCACACTCCTGGATCTCTCCTGGGGAAATAACGTTTCTGTGCAAAACACCAAAGCTTTTAACAGAAAGGAAGGAAATGGCCACATGATGGGACTAGGACATAAGGAATGAAACACAAGATGCTTCTCCCATGTGCATTGACTTTTAACCTTGTTTGTGGTGTTGTATCCATGTTGGTCCCAGGTGTCCTCTGGGGCGCCGGGCATTGGCCACTTTCGGGATAGTGGGCTAGATGAACTGGTCTGACTCAGTGTGGCTGTTCTTATGTTCTAACTGCTGGTTATGGAAGAGACGACCTTCCAGGCTACACAGAACTGAAGAAGGGTGCTGGGTTAGCTCCACAGCTTGTCTCTTTCACCAACAGAGGTTGGTCCTCTGCAAGCTCTTACCCTCACCCGCCTTGTCGCTCTTGGACTCTGAAAAGTGCTTTCTCTCCACTCCCCTTGGAGAGACGTTAAGTTTCCCTTTGGGCAACTATCAGGCTGAAGCAATTGTATTGACTGTGACACTAGAATTGAAGATTTAATATTATAAATAAATGAGTCTAAACCTGAGGTTCTGGTTTTCACATTGGTTTTTCTAGCTCAGTTCCCAATGCTCTTCTAGAAAGGCTCCAGGCTGCCTGCCCAGCCCAGCAAAAGTGGCCAGGAGAAAGCCCACACTGCTGCTCTTTCAGGTAGTTGAAGGCTGCTATCAAACCCCCCTCACTCAGTCAGTCCCCAGGCTGTGGCAGTGCATAGGATTCTTCCATCCTAAGTGCAGGACTCTGAACTTCTCCTTGTTGAACCTCCTCAGATTTCTTTTGGCCCAATCCTGCAATTTGTCTAGGTCACTCTGGACCCAAATCCTGTCCTCCAGTGCTTGGATTCTTTACATGCTTTCACAGAGCGAAGAGCACATGTTCCATGATTTCATAGGGCAGAGTTTTGTGCTATCGGGAGCTTTCCCTGTGTGAATTTGACAGATGGATCAACATAGAGACACATTGTGACCCTTCTCAGGGTGCTGAGGGCTGTGAGTCTCCTTGTTGCCACCTGCCACAAGGAAGAGGGAGTTTTGCATTTGGCAGCTGGATGTTAGTGACCAAACTCACCAGCCAGCTGGAACTCAAGGACCCTCCTCTGAGCTACAGCAGCCACCTTAACCCTTGAGTTCCTCCAATGTGTCCCCCTCTGGGGTCCAGCCCAGATCACCAGATACTCGGTGAAATCCCAGATCCTCTCTTCCCCACGTATCCCAGGTTACTAGTTTTACTGTGGACCATTGCTACTGTATCTCACACAGCACCTGAGTCCAGTTATCGAACAAGCAAAAAATTTATTTCACAACGGATAGAGATTTAAACAAACAAACGTGAGTGATGGAAACCAACTGTTACCAACTAAACAAAGGCAGAAAGTGATAGTATAGAAAGGCCAGCACAAAAAACAGAGAGAGGAATAATAAGATACTAAAAGGACAATGGTTGGAACTCTCCATTTCTCTCAGTCTTTGGATTGATGGGTACTAGAGCTGTAGCAACAGTTGAGGAACCAGGGTAAATTTAATCTAATTAACTTTTCAAGATTAGCCATCATTTCCTGTACGACTAACAAAACACAAAAACAAGACAACTTTCAGTTTTCCAAAACAATTCACATTATCACACAGTCTCTTATTCTTTAACCAATAACTTCACCTATAATTTCATTTTAATTGGTAACAATAACATATTCAAAGATCACAAATTCTTGTCATATATGTTAGTTTGCTTTTAATCCCCATTGCCAACAACTGAACCCTGGTTCTTGTTGTGGTTTGTCCCAACATAGGTCCCAACCACTTCTGTGAGTTCATATATCTCAGGCTCTTCTGCCATGTGTGTTGGTAGAAGGGGTCTTCTATGTCGGAATGTTTGCATCATGGAGAAAAATACCTCTCTTTTCACACTTTTTAATCTTTCAAAGTAGGAGGAGGTAGAGAAGTAATGTAAATGCATAAAACACAAGAGAAAACTAAGGTCTGGTTTAGACTAAAGACATTTATCGGGATAACTATATTGCTTAGGGGTTTGAAAAATCCACACAGCTGAGCAACGTAGTTACACAGCCCTAACCCCCTGTGTAGATAGTGCTAGATGAGTGGGAGAGTTTCTCCTGCCAACATAGCCACCACCGCTTGCGGGGGCTGGACTAATCAAGTCCGATGGGAGAAATCTCTCTCATTGGCTTAGAGCATCTGTTATAGCAGTGCTAGAGCAGCGCAGCTACATTGGTGCAGTTGTGCCAACATCAGCTTAATTGTGTAGCCACAGCGTCAGACAAAACCATAGAATCAGGACTCAACATGCGTGTCTCTGGAAGTCTAAAATTGGAGCCTGACAAATTCGTTGCCTTATTGGTTACCATCATTTCTACAGCCTGAAAGTCCTTGTTACCCAACTAGGCAGCCAGTTTGAGATCCACAGGGAAGGACTGTCCTATGAAGCACTCTCTCTTTGCATCCAAACAGTGAAGGATGACTGTTCTCAATCTAACCCTGGCATACTTTGGAAGTGTAATCAGTGACACTGAACTAGGAAGTGGAGTTGTACAAACCATTTTCCTTGGGTCACCATTGCTTCCTTTACTGGGGTGGAAACCAAGAACTGGGTGTGGACTCTTGGATGGGGTAAATCCTTGGTCTTGGATGGGGTAAATTTACACTTCTCTGAAGTAGAATCCTTTACAAAACCACTTAAAATCTCAGCAGTGTTACTGAGGAATGGCTTCCTGAAACATGCCCAGCTTTTCTTTAATTCAGTGGCACAGGTCCAGGGAAGGGACTGGATACAGGCCTGGATCAGAATCTTCGTTAGTTACCAGAGCTGGAGATTCTATTAAAAATGGCTATTTTTCAGAAGCTATTACATTTTCAACACTGGTTTCATTTTATACACATCTTTAGCACCTACAAAGGATAAATTCCACCAAAAACTCCACTTCTATTTCCTCAACATCTGTGTCATGAAGGGCTGCATTTCCCATACCATAGGATTAGCTAGGAGAGATCTTCTGTAGGGCCTGGGTTACAAATGCTTTGAGAACCAAACACATGGGCATTTTGGTAATCAATAAAGGTGCCTCAGTGTGTCTGACCCAAAATCAACGGTGTGGTCAATTTTTCCACGACACTAATGTCTCTCTTAAGGTCTGTATGTGTTCTGGGGCGAGGAGAAGTATTAGCTACAGAATAGTGAAATCTAAGGAGAAAACTGTAATTAGCGTTGAGGTTGTGGGCTAAATGTCAGCAATGATTTGGTTTCGGTATTGAAATATTCAGCTGGCTAAATCTGGGTTGCAAGGCCTAGGTGAAAAATCTCTGGGGTTTCGGCATCACTAAATGTGCACCTGCCTTCTTGGGTTTCTCTTTTAGGATTTATAGGGGTTGGTTTTTCTGCTGTATTAATCTGATGGTTGGACTAAATTGACGACTTGATTCCAGCGCAATATCCTTGTTATCTCATTGATTTACTGATTTGACCTGAACTTTATCACTGTGTTGTTTAACCCTTAGCTGAGTGGTGTCTATAGTCATTTAGCCTTAGTGACGTGCGCGCTTGGCTTTATTTGTTCATGTTAATAAAACCTGTAACTGGGAAATTGAGTCATTTCTTTCAATAAGCAACGGGGGCTGGAACTTTTCTTTGTATATTTCCCTTTAATTCAATCTCCATTTTCTTCATTTCACACTGTTCTAAGTTAAGGAACGTGGAGCAACACAAACTGACACAAACTTGTTGCTGCCCCATTCTGTGCCCATCCAGCAGGAGCAGAGAACAAACCCCTCCTGGAGCCGGGATTGTCACACTGGACTGGAAATACAGACGGGTGTTCCCAAGCTTTGCTGTCCTTCTCCAATCATGGCATAAGGGTGACACCCACACCTACTTGTAATCACGCCTGGCAGGAAGGAGATCCCTATGTGCATTGTCTTGGGAGGCAGGGGTATCTGGGAGACACTGGGGGCTATCTACCCAGAGCTCAGGAGCAATCTGCTCAGGGGTGATGCAGTAGAAAAGAGCTGGGTGCTGCTTTCCTCACTTATTTCTCCTTATCCCCGTTCAATCTCTCCTCTTTCCCTTTCTTCTTCCTTCCCCACCCTCTGGCAGGGAGACTTGGTCACTTCCCTGCTCCCAGGGGCGCTCACTCTCCCGTAGCTGGATTGGCCCCTGTGAGCGCTAATAGGAGCGAGAGCCTGGGTGCGGGTCAGTCCCTGCAGCGGCTCTGGGACACACAGGGGCAGGAGGAGGAGCAGAGATGGGGCTAGTTCCCACCTCAGACAGTCCCTGGCCCGGTGAGTGCGGCAGCTGCAGCCTGGGTTGGGCTTGAAGGAGCCAGGAAGGGGCTGGAGCAGTGGGGGGCTGGTAGGAAGGAAGCAGGAAAAACAAGGAAAAGAGCCGTGGGGCAGCTCCTGGTGGCCAGGCTTTGTAAGGTACCAGACACTGCTGGTGCTGCTGCCTCCAGTGTGTGCTGGGAGCCCGGGCTGAGCTCCGGGCTGCTGCTGCGGCGCCAGAGGGGCTGGGCCAGGAACAGACTTTCACTGAAGCACTTTCTGTGTCCATCTGAGGTGGGGACTTTCTCCAGCTGGACCCAGTCCCAGGCTCTGCTGCCCCTGGCCAGGGGCCAGAGGGACCCCAGGGGCAGCCCTGGGTGGGCAGAAGAGAGACTCCACACACAGGTCCCAGAACCTGAGGGTCTCGCAGCCCTTGGGGATCTGCTTTTGGGTGGGCTCTGGACAGCGATGGAGCCCCTGCCTCATGCTGCCTCGGGTGTAGTGTGAGAAACTGCTGAGTGTAGGAATTTGCTACTTATGGTGCACTGAGCATGCTCACATGAACTGAGAATGCTCAGTAAATCTGCTGAAGCCACTTCCCTTCAACCTGCCCTTTCTCAGAATCAGGTTCTGCAGATTGCTATTTACAGGGTGTCATAAACGTATAGCTACAGGTAGCATAAAATACCCTGTAAAGGGTTAAAAAGCTCAGATAACCTGGTTGGCACATGACCAAAAGGACCAATAAGGGAAGAAAATACTTTCAAATCTGTGGGGGAAGGTTTTTGTTTTCGTGTTCCTTTGTTCTCTCTGGGTCAGCGAGGAACCAGGGCATGGAAAATACATCTCCCTAAGCACATGGCATAGAAAAACCTTAGAGATCTGTCCATAGGCAGGTCCTTGCATAGCTTGCTGAGTCACAAGGTGTATCTGCCTTTTCTCAGTGGGTCGATTGTAAAGCTGATGGTTCGTAATGGGCCATCAAGCAGGATAGGCACAACTGACACCAACTTGGCTGGCTGGGGTGTTCCCTGGAAGCAGAGCACAAGTTTGAAATACGGGCAGCATAGAGCCAATATTCATAACATCAACTACAAAAATGATACACAGTTAGAGATAGCATCATTATCAGCCAATCAGAACCTCCCTAGACCCCTTACACGACAAACTTTCTATAATATTGGCTGCAAATATAGAACAGTGGTCGCAACAGTGATCCATACAGTTACAGATTATGTCAATAACGTCACAGGAGATGACACGGCATCAGTGAGACTGATACTGGAATACTGCCTCCAGTTTTGGTGTCCTCATTTGAAAAAGATGTTGTGAAATTGGAGCTGGGGCAGCAAAGAGCCACCAAATGTTCTGAGGGCTGGAGAAAAATGTCCTCTAGTGAGCTGTTGAAAGAGCTCAACCTGCTTAGCTTCTCAAAAGAAGATTGAAAGGTGACTTCATTGAAGTGTTGAAGGGCCTTAATGGAGAGAAAAGATTGGGTATTAAAGGGCTTTTTAATCGAGCAGAGAAAGGCATAACAAGACCCCATGGCTGGAAGGTGAAAAGAGATAAATTCATGTTACAACTAAGGCACAAAGATTCAACAGCAAGGATGATTCACCACAGGAACAAGCTACCAAGGAAAGTGGTGGATTCGCCATCTCTTGATGTCATTTCATGAAGACTAGATGCCTTTCTGGAATGTGTTTGCCCCAAAAGTAGCTATTGTGTCCTACAGGAGGCCTGTGATATGCAGGGGGTCAGATTAGATGCTCTAATGGTCTCTTCTGGCTGTAAAGTTGACTAATTTCTGAAAAACTGAGTGTAGCATTGGGAGCAGCGTCTGATGTTTTCCTGTCTAGCCGGCTTGCTGCCTAGAACGAACACTCCTTGAGTGGGGTGATCCACAGGGAGTAGCTCAAACCTCCAAAGTGCCTGGCCAGGGGCAGGACATTGGCACAGTGAGGGAGGGGTGTGGCAGTGACATCACAAAGGCCTTTGGCAGGACCTGAGACTATTGGTCCAAGGTGGTGGGGAGGTGGTGACCTCACAGAGAGATGCTGACATCAGCCAGGCAGGACAGGGGCGAGGGGCCAGGGAAACCTCAGAGACCCCTGTGGCTTTGCTGCAGCAAATCTCCTTCTCCAGGTCTCTCTTTGAGGACTGAGAGAGTATTTGGGTTCACGGACGTGAGCGCCAGGAGGAACCTCTTTCGAGTTTTCTCCTTCCCTTTCAGTGATTTTACTAGAAAACAGCCGTCCCTGTTTAGAAGGTAAGAGCCTCCTCGAGGTTTGAAACCTGTTCAGTCTGATCCATGTGGTGACAGTTGAATTCTAGGCATGGAAAACACGAGCTTAAAGAGGCAGAATTTTATGGCGCATCTGGGATTTTGTCCCTTAGAATCACCGGGGTCATTAGGGTTTGTCCTTTTTGTTTTACCTTTTCCTCCATCCCTCCCTCCCTCCTTTCTCTTTGTCTCTTGCTTCTTTTTTCCTTTTCCTTTCTCCTGTTCCCCTCCCAACACCAGGAGAGGGAGGGGTGTGTGTGTGTGTGTGTGTGTGCGCGTGTGCGCGCGCTCGGCAGCTCCTACTGTGGGAGGTCCACCCAAAAATGTGGGGTTGAAATAGTGCTCAGGCAATCAGGGCTGGATTAACCTTTTGTGAGCCCTGACACCAAACATCTGTGGGCCCCTATGTAGTCACTGTGGGCTCTGAGTATGGGCCTGGTGGGGCTGTGCCATTGGTGCCATAGCATACCCGGTACTGAACCTCAGAGACATTTTTCATTTTGATCACACACCCCTACATGACTATATGCATTGCCATACACAGCTCCCTCAGCCCCCGGGTTTTCTCATTGAGCTGTGCACCCATGTGGGTTTACCAGTGTCCACAGTGAGCAGAACTTTCATAGTGATCAAGGAAACTCCCCACATATTTATCTCCTTCCTCATTCAGACCTTCTCTAGCCATGTCTCCAGTACCCCCCATGTCACCAGTCACGGCATGTGGTCCTAGTCTCAGCTCAGAGTTCTAAAGCCAGCAGACACCTGATCAGTTCTGACAGATCCCCCCCTCAGCCCCCATCCTGCCATGTGAGCCAGCCAGCTGCAAACACCATCTCCCCAAAGTCAGGACTTAGCCCTTGGGAATCTGAAGCCACCAGCCTCTCTCCCTCTGCTCCCATCTACATGCTAGTCTGCTACCTGGTCACCACCACCTCTCCCCATACTTGTTTCCTTTCTACTTTGGAAATGCTCCCACCCAACTGGAAGCTCCCTCTGCCAGCCTGACCTGCTCCCTCTTTCCCTGCTCCCCCTGACATTCCTGTCCTACTGGTGACCTCTGTTCCTTGAGGTGAACTCCAGTGTCTTTAGCTGCTCTAGCTTAATGGCCCCAGTAGTCACAGAGCCACCTGGAGCTTCTCTGGCTACAGCCATGGGGCCAGTTCCCAGAGGCCAGCCTTAGCCAGCTGCAGCTACTAGCCGCAGGAGGGGTGGCAATGCCAGGGCTGAGCCTGCTTGAACCTTGCAACGGCAGCACTAGGGACTCTCAATCCTCAGCCCTGGCCCTAGGCAGCTGCAGACTCTGGAGTTAGGCACTTCCCTCCTCTAGGCCATGGCTTTAAATACCTGAGATTCCCATCACCTGCAGCAGAGGCCACCAAATCCCACGCCCCCCTCAGCCAGCACCTAGTTGTGCAGAAAGTGCAGCCTGAGTGATTTTGGAGGCTGGGGTGGCAGGAGGTTCCCGTCCCTGAGCAGCAGCTCTGCAACAAGCTCACGTGCTTCCCAGTTGGGACATTAGCCGTTATTGACAAGGCTTGTCTGTGATCTTTTTTTTATCTCATTGTTAGGTGTGAGAAGTATGAACTGTTCAATAGGTTCCATTAGTTGGTTAATAAGATGTTTATGAAGTAAATCACTGGCTTTAAAATAAGATCCAATCTGGAGCATATGAACTATTGACCCCTGGACTCCAGCTCTGAGAGGGGACTTGTTTACCATCAGGGGACAGGCTCAAACCAGTCCAAACCGGTTTTTCCCGCCAAAACCAGCCCTCAGCGTTCCATCTCCTCAGCACTTTTCCCGCCACAGAAGTGATATAAGAACGTGCTCAGCGCCTGCGTGGGGCCGTCCCCCCCCAGCGACGGCCCCTCCACGGTCGGGTCTTCCCAGCGCTCCCGAGCCGGAGAGTGACGAGCCCCCTCGGTCCCGCCGTGAGACTGAGGAACAGGAGGCCTGTCACCCCCATTCCTGCCGTCCTGCATCCCTGGTGTCCAGCCTCCCACGGAGCCCCCGGGGAGTGAGAGACCCCGGGGGGGGGGCACTGGGGCTGGGCAGGAAAGTGACTCTGCCCCGGGGAACCTGGGAGAAGCCTCAGAGCTGCCTCAGCCCCAGTGGGATTTGGGGGGCAGAGACTGGGGCCTGGCGGGGGGGATCCCCTGTGGTGTGGGGGGAGATGGGGGGTGTCAGGCAGGGAGGGGAGAAGCTGGAGTTGTAGGGGGGGGAAGGTCAGTGGGACGCGGGGGGGGGGGTTGAACTGTCTCTGGGCAGCCAGGAAATTCCCTGGGGTGGGGGGGGGAGTGGCGGGCGGGGGAAGGGGGAGGTGAGTTAATTGGATCCTGTCCCTGTTTGTGCCACTTGCCTCTCGCCCCCGATACAAATTCTCTCTAGTTCTGCCCCTTTTCTCGCTCAGTGTCTCACACGGGGCTATAAAATCTGGGGCGATTCCCCCCCATCCCCTCCAATGATCAGCTCTCCCGTCCCCCCCGATTTCCCCCCTTCTCCCCATGAGTCTCAAGCGTCAGTTTAAAATCTTCTCTAGTGAGGGGCATTTTCCCACCCGTTTGATCTGCAGCGATTTGTCCTTGTGTAGGTGGGAAATTGTTGCCCTGAGTCATTCCCCAGCACATGGCTGCCCCTGGCGTGGGGATGGGATGGCTCAGTGGTTGGAGCACTGGCCTGCTAAACCCAGGGCTGGGAGCTGACTCCTTGCGGGGGCCATTTGGGGATTTAGTTGGGGATTGGTCCTGCTTTGAGCAGGGGGTTGGACTAGAAACCTCCTGAGGTCCCTTCCAGCCCTGATATTCTAGGAGATGCCGGGTCTCTGCCAGGACAGGGAAGGGAGGTGCACGTGTCCCCCATGGGGACTGCCCAGACCCCCGTTTCCCAATCCCAGTTGCTGCCCCCTAACTACCAACACAGTTGCCCCCAACCATCAGTTGCCAGTCACCCGCCCGTCCCCCACTGCTGCCCCTTTCCCTCATCCAGGGACCTTCCAGCTCCCCCTCCCCCTCCCTTTTAATCAGCTCCTCAAAGGGCTCCCTGCTGCCCATGGGAATGGTGGGGGTGGGGGGAACCATTACTTTGTGTTTATGTATTGGACAGTCGTATAAAATAAAATCCAGTCCAACAGTCCCCCTTTTCCACTAGTTCGTTAACAACAATATAAAATCCCCTCAGATCTTGATGTTTTTCTCTCATGTTATCAAATACGCAGTTTGTGACACATTTGCTTTGCAAATCTCAAAGATTCATATAAAATAACCTAAACGTTTGCCCCACTGCTCTCTAGTTGTCTATTTCTAATTGAATATGCCCTGAGATTTTTCCCCTGTCTCTATAATTATAAAATACTAAGAAAATCTCAGATTTACACCTTTTCTCAGATTCTTGAACCTGGATATAAAATGTTTGCAAATGTTGCCCATTTCCTCTTTATTCATTTATCAAATATTGATGTGAAACACTCAGATTTTGCCTCCTATCAACAACTGATATAAAATCCCTCTGATTTTCCACTTGTGTCTCTATAATTTGCAAAATGGATCCAAAATCTCTCAGATTTCCACCCTTTCTCTTTCATTTCTGAACGTTGCTCTCAAAGCTCAGGTTTTGTCTCTTTCTATCTCATTATCAAATGTCAGTTAAAAATCCTCTCAGGTTTGGGGCTATTCCCCGTGTTTCTAAATCCCAGCAACTTCTTCCTTCGAGGGAACCTGTTGCCCTAAGTTCTTCTCCATCCTGGAGGTCGCAGGGGGTTAAATTGCCCAGAGATCATCTTTCCTGTCTCCTTTGTGAATCATTTGGTCCCTCCTTTACCTCTGTTAAAATGTTTGCCGAAGAAAGAGACCAGCCAGCTATTTAATACCCATCAAAGCCAGAGGCCTCCCCCTGTTTGGGGATCAGTGGTTCCCAGCAGGTAACGGGAGAGTTGGCTGGACCCTTTTCTTTTCTTCACCTCGCACGGGATGAGGAGGTCACTCTGAGTGCAGTCTGGGTCCAGAAGTATCCCAAACCCCATGGCAAATGGCCTCTGTGAGGGGTTGATTCCCACAGTGCTAAGATGCAGCCACCTCTGGGGTGGATCCAGGGTGGCCATTATTTGCTAGTGACAGGCATGGACATTTCTTACCATTTTTGTCCCTCCAGGCCTTCCATACTCCAGTTCCAGAGACATCCCCCAGGGCTCCCTCTGCCTGTGTGACTGGCCAGCAGGGGGCAGTGGTCACTTTCTATCCACTTCTCAGGCACTGTGAGGTAACAGTGTTGCTGGGTGGGGGTGGGGCTGTGTGGGGAGATAGCAGCTGAAGGGGGATTGTGGTGGGGGGAGGCCTCTGGGTGGCTGGGCAGGGGGTACCCTAGTGAGGTTGGTGGGTTCTGGAGATTTGGGGTTTCAGGGGGTGGGTGTGATGTGCCCAGCCCTGAGGCTGTGGGTCCTGGAGGTGGGTATCGCTGGGGGCCTGGTGGCTGCAGAACAGCTGGGGTGGGCGTCTCTTGGGGAGGCGGGACAGGGGGTTAGAGGGAGCCTGGTGCTGTGCCAGGGGCTCTGTCTGGGCTTCCTCCGCAGACTCCTGGGATCGCTGCCGTGCCCAGTGCACAGAGTGTGTGTGGGAGAATCCCCGGTGCTAGGCCAGGGGGTGCCCCTGTAAGGCATCAGGGGATCCCGCAGGGGGGAGGAGGGGGTGCCAGGCAAAGGGCAGGGCAGATCCTGCTGGAGGGTGGGGTAGGATCCTAGGCAGTCAGTGAGGGACTGAGTTCCCAGTGGGGGTCCCTTTTGGGGGGTCTCTGGCTGTTGGGGTCTCTTGGTGGGGGGAACCCTTTGGGATTCCCAACCTGGCAATGAAGGTCTGGTGGGGGTTGTCTGGCCGGAGGGGCTCTGAGGGGTATCTGAGGTCCCTGGCCAGGGACTCTGGGGACTGGGTCCCAGGGAATATCTGGGGATGGGGGCTGGCTGGGGCTCTGGGGGCTGCTCCTGACCTCGCTTCTTCTCCCTGATTAGCTTATGCCAGAATCCTGGCTCCAAGCACTGCCCGACATTCCCCGGCCAGGCCCAGTCACTGTGATAACTTTCTAGCCACTTATCAGACACTGTGAGGTGAAATCACAGATTTTTGCTCTTCTCCCCTCTTGAAAACTGCAGGAACTTCCAGTTCCATTGTCCTAGATTGTCCAGTCCATTGTCCAGTCCTTGTCCTGGATCTGGGGGTGAGGGAGGTGGGAGGGGGGTCAGCACTGCCACACAATGGTCCCTTCCACAGCATTCTGGACTCATTCTTTCTGAGCTCTGGTTTCATTGAGACCATTGTTAATCCAGAGTCACTGTATGGAAAGACAAGGAGTGACTCCAGATGGACAGTGGGGCAAATGAGATCAGCAATTCTCCCCTGTGAGGAGGGGTTCTCATTAGCTGCTCTCCCCAGAGAGCTAAAGGAGGGAAGCTGCTCAAACGCTCTGTCCCTCTCTGCTCAGGATACTGGGGTTCAGCTTCCTGGGTCAGATGCTGCAGCCTCCATTGTGATCGGGGAGACCAGGCTTAGCAGCTGCTGCTCCCCCAGTGGGGTTCTGTGCTGGGAAGTGACCTGAATTAAAGCTGCTTCTCTGCCCGGCCCAGGGGATGACTTTCTCCAGCTGGTCCTAGCCCCCTAGGGCAGCCTGGGCCCTGTTAATACTAAATTCTGAGCCAGAGTCTCCAGGTAACTGAAAGACCTCAGGGAAAGTCCTGGGGACTGGCAAGAAAGTGACTCTGCACAAACAGCCCCTCCTCATTTCTCCTCCCAGTAGCAATTGCCAGGAGAAAATCCAGCCTTGGGAGAGCAAAGCCCCCAGGAATGGGACTGTCCCAGCCAGAGGGGCAGGGAGAGAGGACAGGGGAAGGAGAGACTGAAAGGGGCAGTAGTAGAAATGAGGGGGGAGAGATTTCTAGCTCTCTAGTCCACCCAGACACATGTATTGCTGCATCCCTGGGCAGAACCACTTTCCAGTGAACAAGCAAAGGATCAGAGAGAGGAAAAGCCAGTTCCTGACTCCATATTCCCCCTGCTGGGGTGTAGCTGCCGTGGGGTCAGTGTCCGAGGGAATCCCCCACAGTGACTCCTTTGGTTCTGCTCTTTTCTAGCCTTGTGTTCAGAGACTTTGTTAGGGGGTGAGGAGAGGGAGAAGGGAGGTTAAAAATGTGTCTGGGCTTAGCTGGCAGGAGGGGCCAGGTCTACATTGTAATAAACAGATTTAGCATTTCCCAGCATGGCAGGATCTAGGGTGTCTGTCTGCAGGGAAAGGGCCTGGGGGAATTCTGATGTGAAATTAACTAAAACCGGTTCTGAAATGCCCACAACTGCCCTTCTCCACCAGACAGGTTGCAGAATGGCGTCCATGTTTTTGCTCCAGGTCATCCTAGCCTGACGTGGGACAGGGAAGAGAAATGGCTGCAGTGGAGTCAGTTCAGGTAGAGATTATCGGGGGATTGCTGGTGGGTTCCTGCTGGAGGAGAGGGACAGCAAATACACCGGAGATGGGAAGGTTTGCACAGTCTGGTTTGGAGGTTGGAGCGGGGCAGAAAATTCACAGCGTGGGGAATGGAGGAGGCCAGGGTGTGGCAAACCTGCTGGGAGTTATTTAATAAGTGGCCTAGATTCTAGGAACAGACCCAGGAGGTTGGGAGGCGGAAATGCCCTAATTTGTGAAGAAAGAAAATAGCCCACCTACATGGAGCTAGTTAAACTGACCAGAGTCCCAGTGCTGGAGCCTGACCTCACTAACCAGCGGCTGCTGTGAGATATGAAGGAGGCACCCATGAGTCAGGCTTATTGGAGCTGCCTCTCCCTTCATATCCCGCTCCTCACAAGGAGGAGGTTATTGGGCTTCCTACCAGGGAGCTCTCCCTGGACCCTGCTAGGGGCTCCATCTCCTGTATCAGTCGGTGGCCAGTAGGTGTGTGATGGATCTGCTGGGAGAGACAAGGGGCTCTCTCTTCGTCCCCTCACCCTGGTATTTGCTGGATACGCTGAGCGGGGTGGGGGTGGGACTTTGTTGACTGCAATCCACCCAGAGCTTCCATTTGATTGGCTCCTCTCTGCCACAAATAGTGGGGCTGTGAGTGGGGAAAGAGATCCTGAGTGTTGGACTCTTGCTCTTTCAGGGGCCGGTGACCTTCGAGGAGGTGGCTGTGCATTTCACCAGGGAAGAGTGGGCTCTGCTGGACCCCACTCAGAGAGCCCTCTACTGGGATGTCATGGAGGAGAACTATGAGAATGTGACCTCGCTGGGTAAGGGTTCCTGTCCCCTCGGTTCTTGGAAGGGGAAATGAAGAGATAAAGTTCACACCAGCCCCACAATGCCACCTCTACTCTCTCCTGTTTCAGCATCACCCCAATATGCCAGTGACACACACACACTGCCACAGACCCTCCCCTGCTGCAGAACACTTTGGGAACAGAGCACAGGAGCCATATCGCACAGTGTCAAATAGCTCCTGTTTGCTCAAGTGAAATTGGGGGTTAGGTCTGGCATAACTGTTCCATACCCCTAATCATTTTTGTTGCCCTTTTCTGAACTTTTTCCAATTCCAATACATCTTTTTTTGAGATGGGGCGACAACATCTGCATGCAGTATTCAAGATGTGGGTGTATCATGGATTCATTTGCTGTTTTTACAAATATGATATATGATATTTTCTGTCGTATCTATCCCTTTCTTAATTATTTCCAACATTGTTCGCTTTTTTTCACTGCTGCTGCACATTGAGTGGATGTTTTCAGAGAACTATCCACAGTGATTCCAAGATCCATCTCTCGAGTGGAAGCAGCTAATTTAGACCCCATCATTCTGTATGTATAGTTGGGATTATGTTTTCCAATGGGCTGCACTATGTGCTATCCTGACATCTAGCGCTGCTGAGATCCTGCATTCAGTGATATCCCTGCCCTTCCTGTTCCCTTTCTCCACTGAACCCTACCGGCCCATGCTTCCTGTTCCCAGCTTCCCCAGAACACTCTCTCTGTCTCTGAACCTCTCGGTGCGTCCTTGAATGCTGGCTGGGAGTATCCATACAGGGGATCTCCAGCAGCAGAACACTGAATCTCACCCAGGATTACAGATGACACAACTCCTCACTGCTCTGGATTGCACCCCAGCATGTGAAAATGGCCTAGGTTGGTAGTGACATTTCTTGAGACATGCAGAGTCTTGCTCCCATATCACCAGGTGTGATAACGATAACACGAAAGGCCGAATATGGGAAACTGATTGTTCAGCTTGCTTTTGACCTGCATCATATTTTGCAATATATTCCAAATAAGGAAATTAACGTGCAACGTATGTGTCATTGTTTGGGGTTTTAAGCTTTAAAAGGCTTGTGTGATTTTTAGCTCAGGGGGACAGTATTCCAATAGCTGTTGCCCCCTGCGCACTTTTAACCAAGAAAAGAGCCTCAGGCTGAGCTGATTCAAAATCAATCGTGTGGTCGTTTTCCACAACAACTTCAAGAGGTTCCTGTGATGGAATGTAAATGTCTTCTTCACACCTTCCCGCTGCAGGAGAATGGCTGTTTGACCAGCTGTTTGCCTTGCTGTCTCTGAGGAACTGCTCTGTGGGTGTTCCCCAGAATTGTAACTTTTTCAGTAATATCATACAGTAAAATCTCATAACTTTACATACAGTGTTACTACACATTTTAACAGGAGGATAATATTCAGTAGGTTATGCGTTTTCAAATGATACCTCACAAGCCATACTGTGTACAAAATTGATCATAATTTTCTAGAAGAGTGAACACAGGGGTGTAGACTGACACAGTGTCTGAGTGTGTGTTCCCAGCAGATATGTGGGTATTTCAATCCCTCATAAGCACAGTGTTCGGCATCTTCAAGGACCTGGGGAACTAGTCCTGGAAATTCACTGGTTTACCAAGTGTGACACTGGATGGAATTGTGAGACACTTTGGTATTAATAATAAAATAATATTATAATCTGATAAAATTGCAATGAATCGTGCTAGATATGCCATGCCAGGTGTCAGTGAAAATGTTATGATTTTCCACGTATGATAATTTTGTTTCTATGTTTGTATCACCTTTGTATTGTGAGTTATAGATATGTAGGGTATATCTGTATTTCCAGACTTGTGCAGTGTTTCTGGGTGACACCCCCAGACATATTAGCATCAACACTGCCTAGCCTGTTTGATGGCCCATTGAGGGTCATCAGCCGTACAATGAGCCCATGGAAAGGACCAAGGGGATACACCTATTGAGTCAGCAAGACATGCCGGGGTATGCCTGTGTAATGAGAACTCCAAGGCTTTTCCATGCCACGTGCTGTGAAGCTTGTGTTTGGGACACAGGAAGTACAAGCCACACGGCAAAAGGAATGTAAAGGGCAGCTGCATAATCTCCATTTTGTCTTCAATCCCCCTTTCTACCTCTGGAGCACCTTCTCTACAAACTGAACCCTGGAACAAAGGACTGAATGACCCATCCAATCTGTGGATGTGTTCCAGACGGACTTTCAAGCCAGCAACTCACCAATACTGCTAAGAACCTGATATATCCATTTTGTAATGTATCTGACTGCTTTCCCATTTAACTTCTTTCTGTCTTTCTTTCCTTTAAACCTTTAGGGCTTGGCTACACTTGAAAGTTGCAGCGCTGGGAGTTACAGCGCTGGTCATGCAGTTGTGCAGGGCCAGCGCTGGTGTGTGGCCACACTCACAGCTACCAGCGCTGGTGTGTGGCCACATTTGCAGCATTTACAGCGCTGTTGGGAGTGCTGCATTATGGGCAGCTATCCCAGCATTCAAGTGGCAACAACGTGCTTTTCAAAAGAGGGGGGTGTAGGGTGGTGTACTGTGACAGGGAGCGGGGAAGATAGAGAGAGTGGATTTTTGGAACCAACACTGTGTGTTAGCTTCCCTGGATTTAAAAATCACAAAATGTTCACGAGCCCTTAGTCTTAACTCTTAATTGCAAACAGCCTGCCTCCAACACTGACTCCCCGCTGTTACACTCACTCCCTGTGGTGTACTGTGACAGGGAGCGGGGAAGATAGAGAGAGTGGATTTTTGGAGCCAACACTGTGTGTTAGCTTCCCTGGATTGAAAAATCACAAAATGTTCGCGAACCCTTAGTCTTAATTGCAAACAGCCTGCATCCAACGCTGTTTCTCTGTCAAGCAAACTGCTTGCCTCTCATTTGATCGTTCACAGCCAGGTACAGATAGCTCCTGTTTGCTGTGATCAGTGTTTGTTTTTTAGATAAGCAGTTCAACGGAGCTCCGATCGGAGTTCACAACAAAACAAAGAGAGGCTACATAACAAAACAAAGAAAGTAATTTAGTTAAAAGCATTCTGGGATATCTCCTTATTCCCTGGAGGCCAATAAAAGCGCTGGTGTGTGTCCACACTTGATGAGCAGCGCTGGATCACCAGCGCTGCAATCGCTACACCCCAACCTGGCCAGGTGTACAGCCAGCGCTGCAGCCAGGGAGTTGCAGCGCTGGATGTGCCTTGCAGGTGTGGACGGTTACTAATTGCAGCGCTGGAAAGCCTCTACCAGCGCTGCAACTTGCAAGTGTAGCCAAGCCCTTAGTTTAGATGCTAAAGGATTGTCTGGAAGGATGGAATTTTGGGTAATATCCAAATCTATAGTGACCTGGTAATGTGGCTGACCCTTTGGGGTCAGAAGAACACTTTGTTTATGTGAGCAGAGTTTTTAAATAACCTCTCACTGTATTGGACCTAGCTGCTGATTAGGAGCCAGAGAACTGGGATGCAATAAAGGGGGCTGCGTGATTTCTTTTTTCAGCTTCTCGATAACCCGTGTTTGTGACTGGTCGGTGAGTTTAACTTCAGTGTTAACCACCATTTTTGGGAGCATCTGCTCTCCCTTTTTCAGCCTGCCCTAACTTTGGCATTTTCAGTGAGAACTGCCCCTGGCCCACCAGGTCACACTAAGCACTGAAGTTAAATGAATAGAATGTTTTTTTATGCCCAAGTCTTATGAAATCAACTGAACTCCTTTGTTTTCTTTCATCTGAGCAGGGTTTCTAGTTTTCCAGCATGATGTGATCTCCCAGCTGGAACAAGGGGAAGAGCCATGCGTCCCAGACCTCCAAGGTTCAGAGGAAAGAGAGATCCTGAGATCTCCCTGCACAGGTGAGGAAACATTAAACCACCCAGAATCTGTAAGTGCCTGAAGAAAACATCTGGGATGCCTAACAAAGCCCTTGGGAGGTCTCTCAGTTCATTATTGTCCCTAGCAGGGGTCATATCCTCAGGGTAAATATAGATCTTCTTTGAGTGCTTGCTCATATCCATTCCAGTAAGTGTGCGCGCGCCGCATGCACGCTTGTCAGAAGATTTTTACCCTAGCAACACTCGGTGGGTCAGCACCGCTATAGCACCGGATATATACCCCTCCCGACCCATCCGCCCCTCAGTTCCTTCTTACCGCCCGTGACGGTCATTGGAACAGTGGAGAGTGGCTTTGCTGACCTCCACATCCCTAGCTTCTTGTAGTTATTTACTCTTTATCGTGTATATAGTTCAAGTTCTTGTAGTTATAGTTAATTTTAGTACGTATTTTCATAGTTAGTGTATATAGTTAAGTGGGGGATTGGGGGAGTAGCCCCCTTTCCTCCGACCCGGTGCGGGCTCATGCCCAAGGCACCGGGATTTAATCCCTGCTCGGTGTGCCAGAAGCTGATGCCGGTGGGGGATCCTCATGACTGCTGCCTAAAATGCTTAGGAGAATCCCACCTGACAGACAGGTGCCGAATTTGCAAGTCGTTCAAGCCAAGAACGAAGAAGGAGCGGGACTTCTGACTAAAGCAGCTCCTTATGGAATCGGCCCTTAGTCCTGCGGTGCCGGCACCGTCCACCCAACCTGCGTCGATGAGGAGCGCACCTTCGGCACCGGATCGCTCCAGTACCAAAAAGGACTCCCAGCACTGGCATCTGCCAGCACCGGCTCCCCGGCACTGCTCCCTTTCCCCGACTGGGAAATGACGTACTGCTCCGACCCCATCCTCGCAGAAGGAGCACACATCAAAGTCCATCCGTCGGATCCCGGTAACTGCTGCGGCACCGCCAACACCGGCAACGCAGTTGGCAGCTCCTCCTAGCACGGCACCATCAATTCCGGTACTGCATTGAGTCTGGTGCCACATAGCTCCCCGGCTCATGCTGTGGTCGAGCTCACTCTCCCTTGTACGCCGGAGACCTTCTCAACGGCAAGAGAGCTCATCGCGCTGATGGAGTCGATGCAGCCTCAACCCCCGGCACCACCGGTGCGGGTTATCCAATCCATCGGCAAGCTGGCCCTGATAAGGCCTCCTTCCGTCGGTCCACCGGAGAGACGTCTTTCCAGGTCGCGGTCTCGGAGACATTCCCGCTCCTGCCGTTCCCAATTCCGGCACCGCTCGCAGTTCCGGCACCGCTCTCCATCGCAGTACCGGTCGTACTTGCGGAGACTTTCAAGATCTCTGTCACCGGACAGATACTCCTGATACTGATCCGGCTCTCGGTACCGATCTCAGTACCGTGCGTCCCGCAGTCACTCCCGGCACAGGGACTCAAGATCCTGGTCGACCTCCCGGCACCGGCACGGTAGAAGGTCCCGGTCTCGTTCGTGGCACCGACAAGACCGGTACCGCTCACCGGTACTGCCCCGGGACTGAACGTCAGGAACAGCAGTACCTACCAGGGTCTCTCGGCCCCGCCGTGGCCTTCGAGACACATGTCAATGTCGTCCCAGGCTGGGAGTGCTTCTTACCACCAGGACTGGGCATCTGATATTCCGTGCCACCATCCAGAGGCACAAAGCCAGGAGCAAGGTCCTCATCGATGGGCCTTTTGGACTCCGTGGGCATATCACGAGGCCCAAGGTGCCCCACTTGTGGCTCAACGCTCCGGCCCCTCAGAGCACAGGGTTCCTGAAGCGACTGTAAGCCATCCTCCTCCCGCAGGCACGGACGAAGATCCACTTCAATCTGCAGACCCGGAGATTCCACCTGATGCAGATGGTGCTCCGCCGGTCCATGACCCACCTCAGGACCCGTTGGTACCGGGCCTCTCCTCCCCCTCCTTTCCTGATGAGGCAGTGGCAGGAACATCCTCCTCTGGTCCTCCACCTATTGATCTCAGGGCCCATCAAGACCTCTTGCGGAGAGTAGCACAAAACATTAATTTGCCAGTGGAGGAGGTTGCTGAAATAGAGGACCCTGTCGTAGACATATTATCTGCGGATGCGCCCCTTCGAGTGGCTCTCCCGTTCATCCGCACTATTCAAGCCAATGCAGACACAATTTGGCAATCCCCAGCTTCTATTACACCTACAGCTAGGGGAGTAGAGAGAAAATATATGGTCCCCGCCAAGGGGTACGAATATCTCTACACCCACCCGCCTCCCTGCTCCCTGGTTGTCCAATCCGTGAACGAACGGGAGCATCATGGCCAGCAAGCACCGGCTCCTAAGGCGAAGGAGGCTAGGCACATGGACCTCCTTGACTGTAAGGTCTACTCGGCTGGAGGCCTCCAACTTAGGGTGGCAAACCAGCAGGCCCTCCTAAGTCGTTATAATTTTAATACGTGGGTGTCTGTGGGGAAGTTTGCACAACTCCTTCCCCAGGAATCCCGCGCAGAGTTTACGGCCCTACTAGAGGAGGGTAAAAAAGTGGCGAGAACTTCCCTCCAGGCCTCTCTGGATGCAGCGGACTCGGCAGCCAAAACACTCGCATCCGGGGTAACGATGAGACACATCTCCTGACTACAAGCTTCAGGCCTTCCCCCAGAATTGCAGCAGACAATTCAGGATTTGCCTTTTGAGGGCCAGGGCCTTTTCTTGGACAAAACCGACCCCAGGTTGCAGAGCCTGAAGGACAATCAATAATGCACTCGTTGGGTATGCACACACCGGTGACCCAACATAGGTCCTTCACGCCCCAACCATACCGCCCTTATAACCAGCCTAGGCCGCGTCAGGATACATCCAGACGGCACAGCAGGGGGAATCGGTGGAGACAGTCTGGCCCTCAGGGAAACCAAAGTCAAGCGCCCCCTAAACCACCTACGGGGCTAAAACAAAACTTTTGATGGGACGTCCAAGGACGGCCCACCAGTTTCCCTGCCAGATCGTTCTTCCTCCTTCTTCAACCGCCTCTCCCATTTCCTCCCTGCTTGGTCCTAGCTGACCTCCGACCGTTGGGTCCTCTGCACGGTGGAAACAGGATACCACCTCCAATTTGTTTCTCCACCCCCATCCCACCCTCTCTACCCGTCCCTCTTCAGGGACCCCTCTCACGAGCAATTCCTCTTACAAGAGGTCCATGCGCTCCTAAATCTGGGAGCCATAGAGGAGGTGCCAGAGGACATGAGGGGCAAGGGGTTCTATTCCCGCTATTTTTTAATCCCCAAGGCAAAGGGGGGTCTACGACCAATCCTCGACCTGCGAGAACTCAACAAATTCATGATAAAGCTCAAGTTCCGCATGATATCCCTGGGGACCATCATCCCATCCCTGGATCCGGGTGACTGGTATGCTGCCCTCGATATGAAGGACGCGTATTTCCACATTGCCATTTACCCGCCACACAGACGGTATCTCCGTTTTGTGGTCAACCAACAGCACTTCCAGTTCACGGTGCTTACTTCGGTCTTTCTACAGCCCCGAGAGTCTTCACCAAATGTATGGCCGTAGTAGCTGCCTCCCTCCGCCGTCGTCGAATACACGTCTACCCGTACCTCGACGATTGGCTCATTCGAGGTACTTCCCAGTTGCAAGTATCACAGCACCTGTGTGTCGTCAAAGACCTCTTTGGGAGGCTAGGCCTCATGATCAACATAGAAACGTCTACCCTGACTGCAATGCAGAGAATAGACTTTATTGGAGCAGTTCTGGACTCCAATCTGGCCAGGGCCTGCCTTCCTGTGCCACGGTTTCAGGCAATGTCTTTGATCATTCGAAGTTTTCAATCCTTCCCGACAACGTCAGTGCGCACCTGCCTCGGTCTATTAGGTCACATGGCGTCCTGCACCTTTGTGACCAAGTACGCGAGGCTGCGACTTCGGTGCTTCCAAACCTGGCTTGCTTCTCTATACCGTCCACACAGAGACAATATAGACTCAGTGATCACTATCCCCAGGACGGTTCTCGACTCCCTCACTTGGAGTCCACTGTAGTTTGCGCAGAGATGCCGTTCCACCCTCCTCAGCCCTCGGTGGCACTAACCACAGACGCATCATCTCTGGGTTGGGGTGCCCATCTCGGGAACCTTCACACTCAAGGCCTCTGGTTGCCCCAGGAGCTGACCCTGCATATCAACGTGCAGGAGCTGAGGGCAGTCTGTCTAGCATGCCAGGTGTTTCGGGTCCATCTCCAAGGCTGCTGTGTATACATGTTCACGGACAACACAACGACCATGTTTTACATAAACAAGCAGGGCGGGGCACGCTCCTCCCTACTTTGCCAAGAAGCCACTCACCTGTGGGACTTTTGCATAGCCCACTCAATCGATTTGGTAGCGTCTTTTCTCCCAGGAGTCCAGAACACTCTGGCAGATCGCCTCAGCAGGTCCTTCCTGTCTCACGAGTGGTCGATCCGTCCCGACGTCATCCATTCCGTTTTCTGGAGGTGGGGCTTTCCCCGCATAGACCTCTTTGCCTCCCGAGAGAACAGGAAATGCCAGGTGTTCTGCTCCTTCCAAGGACGCTCCCCGGGCTCCCTCTCAGACACATTTCTGATCCCGTGGAAGAGGCACCTACTCTATGCCTTCCCACCGTTTCTGCTCATTCACAGAGTCCTATTCAAGCTCCGCAGGGACAGAGACAACCTGATCCTCATTGCTCCAGCATGGCCGAGGCAGCACTGGTACACCCTGTTGTTCGACCTCTCAGTGGCGGATCCGATTCCCCTGCCACTGTGGCCGGACCTCATAACACAGGACTTCAGCAGGCTTCACCACCCAGACCTGCAGTCCCTTCATCTCACTGCATAGCTCCTGCGTGGTTGAACCAATCGGAGTTGTGCTGCTCTGCTTCGGTACAACAGGTCCTCTTGGGAAGTAGGAAGCCTTCCACTAGGATGACTTATCTCGCCAAGTGGAAGCGTTTCTCGCACCGGTGCGATCAGAATAACTTGGTCCCAGGACAGGTTTCCATCCCTACTATCCTGGATTATCTCTGGTCCCTCAAAGAGCAGGGCCTAGCGGTCTCTTCCATAAAAGGTTAATCTGGCAGCTATTTCCGCCTTCCACCCAGGTGAAAGGGGCCGTTCAATTTTCTCTCACCCCATGGTTTCCAGGTTCTTTAAGGGACTGGAACTGTTGTACCCCCAAGTCCATCGCCCAGGCCCCACCTGGGATCTAAACCTGGTGTTGACCAAGCTTATGGGAGCCCCCTTCGAGCCTATGGCCACCTGTTCCCTGCTCTACCTTTCGTGGAAGACGGCTTTCCTCGTCACTATCACCTCGGTGAGGCAAGTTTCGGAGCTTTGTGCCTTGACAGCTGATCCTCTTTATACGGTCTTCCATAAGGACAAGGTACACCTGCGGCCACACCCCTCTTTCCTCCCTAAGGTGGTGTCTGCTTTTCATGTCAATCAAGACATCTTCCTCACAGTTTTTTTCCCAAAGCCACACTCATCGCGCCGGGAACAACAGCTACATACCTTGGATGTCCGTAGGGCTCTCGCCTTTTATATAGAGCGAACAAAACCCTTCCGGCATTCACCCCAGCTCTTTGTAGCGGTGGCAGACCGCATGAAGGGCATGCCAGTCTCTTCCCAACGGATCTCATCTTGGGTAACATCCTGCATCCGATCGTGCTACGAACTGGCTCACGTTCCCGCTGGACATCTACGCGGGCGCAGGCCTCTTCTGCCGCCTTCCTGACTCATGTCCCCATCCAGAACATATGTCGGGCGGCTACCTGGTCATCGATTCACACCTTTGCCTCACACTATGCATTGGTCCAACAATCCAGAGACAATGCAGCCTTTGGCTCGCAGTTTTGCATTCTGCGACGTCTCACTCCGACCCCACCGCCTAGGTAAGGCTTGGGAATCACCTAACTGGAATGGATATGAGCAAGCACTCGAAGAAGAAAAGATGGTTACTCACTGTTGTAACTGTTGTTCTTCGAGATGTGTTGCTCATATCCATTCCGCACCCGCCCTCCTTCCCCACTGTCAGAGTAGCCGGCAGGAAGGAACTGAGGAGCGGATGGGTCGGCAGAGGTATATATCCGGTGCTATAGTGGCGCCACTCCAGGGGGCGCCCAGCCGACCCACCGAGTGTTGCTAGGGTAAAAAACTTCCGACGAGCGTGCAGCACCTAACTGGAATGGATATGAGCAACACATCTCAAAGAACAACAGTTACAACGGTGAGTAACCGTCTTTTTCAGTGTGACTGGTTTGGGATGTGAGGATGTGACCCTTCGCTTCCCAGCTAATGGCTGCCTCTGCTGCTTAGCCAAAGGCCTTAGCCTAAGAACAAGGCCTCAGACGGTCACAGTAAGAGAAGGCCCTTACAAATACAGACAGTGATTTTGATTCTTTGTTTTCATACTCCTGTAAGTGGCTAAGTGATAAAAATACACCTAAGTTCTTAAACTATAGACTTTACAGGCAGGCCTGAATTCTCTATTCTAACAGTGGGTTCTACCCCTTCCCCCATTCTGTGTCTGTCTTGTCTATTCAGATTGTAAATTCTTCAGGGCATGGGCCATCTACTGTTCTCTGTTTGTACTTTGCCGAGCACAATGGGGACCCACTGTTAGTTGGTCCTTAGCCACTAAGGTAATGCATATGATTTATAATAATAATAACTCTCCTGCCACTTTGAGCCAAGGAAGTTGGCCTTGGGATGTTACTGCTTAAAAATGAGCTGGGGGTTAAAACCATGGACTATTCTTTTTGACAAGTATCCCACAAATTCCACTGACCTCCCTCATTTTCTTTACCTGCAGTAGGGTTTCCAAATTCCAAACCTGATGTGATCTCGCAGCTGGAACGAGGGGAAGAGCCGTGGGTCCCAGACCTCCAGGGCTCTGAGAAAGAAGTGCTTCCAAGAGCTGCCTTCACAGGTGAGGAATTGGTTAAATCAACTCAAAAACTGTGCGGGAATGCAGGAAACATTTGGGATGCCCTACAAAGATCCTGTGAGCTCTCCAAGTTCAGGATTGTTCCCTGCAGATGTGGAATCATTATGGCAGATGTCACTCATGGCTTCCCTCCTATTCTGACTGACAACTGGCAGCAGGTCCCTCCCCAGTCTCGCTTTCCCCCGAGTGTTCTCGTGAGATGCAGACCAAAACTGATCCCTTCCTCTCTCCTCTGTGGAAGGGTTTGGGGGAAATCAGCACCTGATAGATTTGATCTCTTCCACACTTATTTTGGATTGTTCATCCCTTTTGCCATTCCTCTCTCTGAGATTTTCTTTCTTTCCGGCAAAGGGAGTGACCTGTGTCTGGATTCTCTCTGTCTCCCATCAGGTGATGGGCTGGTGAGTCAGAATGAGGAGGAGAAACCCCATCAGCAAGATGCTGAGCAAGGAGAACCACATGGAACTTTATCAGGAAGATCCAAAGGGAATGTTTCCGGGAGTTATGCACTCCCAGAAAAAACAAAAGCCTGTGAGACTCAGCAGAGGCCAGAGGAAAACTTTAGTAGCCACTCAGACCTTATAACAAGCGACAGAATCAACTTGGAAGAGAGACGCTACATGTGCCATGAGTGCGGGAAAAGCTTCAGTCAGAGCTTTCACCTTATCAGACATCGGAGAATCCACACAGGGGAGACGCCCTACACGTGCTCTGAGTGCGGGAAAAGCTTCAATCAGAGCTCAAACCTTATCACACATCAGAAAATCCACACGAGAGAGAACTGTAATAAATCCCTTGACTAGGGCTGGGCAAAATTTAAAAAAAAATCACATTTTCTAATTCCCACATTATGATTTTCGCACCATCTTCACCGTGGTCTCTCAGCTCCCCCAGATCAGTTACCTGCTTCTGCCTTTTGCAGCTCACCCTTCTTTGGGGTCAGTCCTGTGATCTTTTCTATCAACTCCTTTCCTTTTGAGCCAGGAATGTTCATCAACTCCTGGAGGTTTGATCCCAACAAGGTACACTGAGGCAAAAAGTATCTGTGCCTGACATCCACTAGGGCTGTACATGGCGTCGGCTGCTCAAGTTAATGATCTTGATGTAAAAAGACAATTATAGTTGTAGAACAGAGGCCCAGGTGCAGGGGTTGGCATTAGCTTTCCCATTGACCTGACCTAAACTCCATCACTTTTCCTAGTCTAAACAAACCCTGAGCATCACGGTTATACTGTTCCCCCATTTCAAAGCCATTGTTAGTCATTGAGTTCCCCTTTTGGAAATAAATTGTTTCATTCCCAGTTGCTCTGATGTTGCTTCAAGTTGTGCTGGCGAGCAGATATGTTTACTACCATTTTTCTCACTTAAAATATATTGAACTATAACAAAGAGCAGGAACAGGGCAGGGATAGGAAAAATTGTTATTTCACCCTCAGTAAAAATGGTAAATCAGAGGGATTCCCAACGAGAGGCGTACAGCTTTCTACCCCGGATCTACAGCGCCACGGTACCAGTGTAGACACCCTGGTCGATTACAGTGCTGTGATTGGCCTAAGGGAGGTGTCCCACAATCCCTGTTCTCACCTCTCTGGTCTTTGGTTTGAACTCTACTGCACTCCCTCAGGTGACCAACCGTGAACCCCACCCCTTAAATTCCTTGGGAATTTTGAAAGTCCCACTTCTACAGAGACTAATTATGGTTACAGACACATCCTGAAATTAGAGCAGGATATTGTAAAGCTTTATCTCATTGTACAGTAACACAACTCAAACCTGTCGGCACAGAGGAGAAAGCACTCCTTCAGTTCACATTTATTGCTACTGGTCTCACTGACAAACTTCCTTTTCTCGGTGCTGCTCCAGGTGTTTTCCCTCTGTTCCCTTCCAGCTGTGGTGATGGGACTGCAGCAGCTCCCCAGGGCCAGCTTTGCTCTTTCACTTACATCCTTCACTTGTTTGGACAGAGCTGTGTCTGCCCCCAGTTTAATTCACATCTGAGAGCTCAGGTACCAGCAGATCGTTACAAAGGCTAAATTCCCATCACCACCAGTGGGAGGTTATCCTGGGCTGCCAGGGCTGCAGGATTTAGCCCATGGTCAGTCAAGGTGCTACAGCAGCTGCACTCTTACATTGTGAGTCCTGCAGCCTATTACCAAACTGCTCTGCCATAGTCTGCAGGGGGCCTGACTTGCTGAGAATCTGGCAGAAGAGAGACCCTGGAGTAGAGAAGGAAAATGTCCTCAGCACTCACAGCCGGCAGGAGCAGGGAAGGTTCGGTTTGTTTTTAAACTCCTCTCCCTGCTCAAGCCTTTAATCATTCCTGTGGCTCTTCTCTGAATGCTCTGCAATTTACCAGGGAAAACAACCAACCAATCAAACCAACCAACCAACCAACCAAACCAGGCTGTTCTGCCCAATGTAACAGTCTATTGCCTTTCAAAGTTGACTATAAATCAGCTCATTCTATTCACCCAAGAGTTCCACTTAAAGGGCTTTTTGTTTTCTAATTCCAATCAAATCCTGTGCAACAGCATCATTGTTAACTCATCATCTGGTCACAAAGTGGGCAGGTCTAAGTCTTTCCTCCCACACCAACATGAAAAAAATCAGTGACAGAAAATGCCGTAAAGCGCCTCTGCTGCCTTGCACAACAGCCTGGGGAAATACACGAGGGGAAGTGCTTTCCTCTCTCCTCCTGACACCGGGTACCATTTCTGTCTGTCCTTGAGATCCTGCCACAGGGACAGGCTTGAGGATGCAAATGACATGTTAAGGCTTCATTGGTTTGCACGTTCCTTTACTCCTTCAATACTGATAAGGGTGCGTGAGCGTGAAATAATCCCGCTCTGACTTTCACACCGGAGGCAATTTTCAGGCTCACAATAAAAAAACCCAACTTTCTTTCTAAGCTGAGCAAGTTGAATCGAGTTGTTGTGAGATGATAAATCCAGAGCCCCAGGCTGACTTTCCTTCATCCCATGTTTTTAGAGTAGATCACATTCACTGGGTGGGGCTCCTGCTGGGAAGTGTCTGTCCAGTGGCAGCACCCAGTCCACATTCCCCACTTACCAACTCATCTTCAGTATATCGGCCACTGAACCTAGCGAGGGGGGAGGGTCCCAGTGGTCGGGCTCCAGCCCTTGGATCCCGAGCCTGGCAAGCCCGAGTCAGCCGGTCTGGGCCAGCTGTGGGGTTTAATTGCGCTGCAGACATACACGGGTGTCACAATCCCAGCTTTCTCCTCAGGGAATCAAGCCCTCGTTCCCCCTCCCCCCCCCCGTGACAGCCAGGGAGAGTCACCACTGTACTCGTGAGGTCGGAACTGATGCTGCCCCTGCACAGGGACCCGGGGAGCGGCTGAGGCAGCTCCTTGGCCAGCTGTGGCTGGCAGGAGACCCAGAGAGGCAGGAGCTGCTCTGGGTTCTTTGCAGGGGAGAGTAACTGGGAGAAGGGGGGAGTTTGTCTCTGATTTACAGGGAGCTTTGCCAGAGTGGAGCCTGTAGGTCACATGCTGGGGGGCTGTGACGGGCACACAGGCTCCGTGCTCTGGAACAGCTCTGAGTCAAACCCAGGCAGGAGCCTCGTCAGTGTGACACCCCCCAGGAGACGCCCTCACTGGGGGAAGCCTCCCTGGCTTCAGCACCTCCTGGGACTGACCTTGGACCTTTCAGCCCCCCTGTTCCATACCAGGAGCTTCCTGCAGTGAGTCCACCTGAATCGGACACCTCGGAAAGCCTCACCCCGCCCCCCCGTAGGGGAGTCCTGCATCCCCAACTTCCACAGTCGCCAGTGACTCTCAGCCAGCGCTGTACAACAGAAGGTTTGTTAGGGGTCTGGGATCCAGCCTGGGAAAGTTCTGTGTTCGCACAGGAAGCAGGAAGATTCAGCAACGTCCATCTTGGGGAGACCCCGAACTCAGAGCCTGGGCTCTCCCCTCGAGTCCCCAACCCAGCAGACTCCTTGCTCCCAACAGCCCGACTCAGCCAGGCCCTTTGCCCCTCGTCTGTCCTTTGTCCGGTTTCCCTGGCAACCTGCTCACCTGGCCTCCAGCTCGTTCTTTGTGCTCCGACTCCTCCCGGCCAGCTGGCCTCTTGCAGCAGGTGCGCCCTGGCCATCGGTTGCTAGGAGACAGAATTTGTGACCATTGTCTGGGCCCAGGCAGCCAGACAGCAGCCACACCTGCCCTTTGGGGGTCTCTGCCAAGATTTAACCCCCTTGTCCCACCACCGAGATCCGTGGTCCCAACACACTTCAGGGTCATGCCCCCCACCCCGTCCATGCTCCCCCCGAGTCGTGGCTGGGAGTGGGGCCGCGGTTAAGGGGGAAGGGACACAGACAGGGGTAAGGGGGCTGAGGCAGGGGCCAGAGCTGGGGCTGGAGCCAAGAGTGGAGCTGGGTGGCTCCCCCTCCCCACCCCCATGGGGGCTGGCCCGGGCTCAGCTGCATCCCCCTGAATGTTACTCCATTCCCCCTGGCAGGGGGCACCCCACATTTTGGACCTTTAACCTAGATAATCGTGCCACAAATAGGGGAAACTGAGGTACACACAAGATGCAAACAAAACATCCAGAAAATTCCCACTTCGTCACAGGGGTGTCAGTGGGGTCTGAGCTGGGCAGCAGCACAGGGAAGTGGGGAGGTTAAACTGCAAAACATCCCCCTGTGTTCCCGCAAAAGCCTCTCGTTTATCCCCTAACCCCCTCCCCATGAAAATCTCCACCCCTGCCCTGGCCCACACAGACCCCCTCACTCCAACGCAGATTTTTAACTTTTCTTACTTGTCCTTGGCCTTCCACAAACATTGTTCCCATCAAAATCATCAAAGGCTTTTACAATGAGACTGAGGGTACGTCTACACTACGGGACTATTCCGAATTTGCATAAACCGGTTTTGTAAAACTGATTTTATAAAATCGAGTGCGCGCGGCCACACTAAACACATTAAATCGGTGGTGTGCGTCCATGGTCCGAGGCTAGCGTCAATTTCTGGAGCGTTGCACTGTGGGTAGCTATCCCGTAGCTATCCCATAGTTCCCGCAGCCTCCCCCGCCCCTTGGCATTTCCGAGTTGAGATCCCAGTGCCTGATGGGGCAAAAATTATTGTCGCGTGTGGTTCTGGGTACAGCCTCACCCCTCCCTCCCTGAGCAGCAGACAAC